>NW_007249931.1:291566-310457 GCF_000164805.1 Carlito syrichta | reverse complement strand
GCCTCAGCCTTCCAAGTAGCCGGAACTACAGGCGCGCGCTGCCATGCCCGGCTAATTTTTTAATTTATTGTAGAGATGAGGGCTCGTCAAGTTGCCCAAGCGGGTCTCGAACCTGCAGGCTCAGGCAATTCACTCACCTCGGCCTTCTAAAGTGCTGGGATTACAGGCTGAGCCACCGAGCCTGGACTGCTTCTTTCTTTAGTTTGCTTTCTCTGGCCTTTGGAGCCCACCCATGGGTGCCTCCTACTGCTGTTTCTGAACCACCTTTTTGACAGTCCTTACTATAATTCAAGCTTTCTGCCTCTGCTTTTCTTCATCTCATCTAACAAACACTTTCTGTGCTTCCCTCTACAGTTCTTCAGTCGGTCTTTCATTCCATCCCTCTAGCTTTTGTAACTTTTTAGTAATATTGGGCCAGCTCCTAGTAACAAAGTTTACTTTCAACAATCCTTGTCCTACAAGGTTTTCTGGATCTAATCCAGAATGTTTTCTCATTTGGTCCCTGAGTAGTTATAAAAAGGCTATGGGAGTTTCCTCCCTTTCTTGCAGAATTTCCAATGCCTTAGAAACATTTTGAGACCTTGGGGCAGATTTCCAAATGCCCCTAATCACTAGTTCCTTCAAGTCTTGCTTTCTTACCCTATCTCCTGGGTTATTACTGTCCTATCTAGGGTTAGTATTTGGATACTTTTGTTCAGCAGGCTGTATACCTGGGGCTGGGAGATGATCCCGTTCCCAGATGGACATAGCCGCTTGTCTAGTCATTCCTCTTTATTCATAAGTAAACAAAACATTCATAATTGACATTAGTTTTACCCAAGTATATATGTTAGGCCCAAGAAATTGATCAACTTGATCAGCCAATCCTAGTGGGTCCTCTAGAAGTGATTTCATTTTTTTCTTAAAATGTCTTTCTTCTGTAATGGTGAATGGAGCATTCACAAAACCAATTTATCCTTGTCCCAGTGGGACTTCCCTTAAGGGGAAAGGTTTTGACTTTTTGCCTGAATCCCCAGGAGGAATGGGAAACCTTGCAATATCTTTCTGGCATTCTTCCAATTCCCCTTTCACGTTAGGATAAATATGTTGGAAACTGGGATCTTGATTACCGAATTCCTGATAGATCCTCATTCCTGGTCATTGTCCCCCCCTCACACTCCTGGTCTTTCTGAGAATTATAAGGCGGGGGAATACAGGAAAGTAGATCCCAAGGCTTTTCCCTTTTCTCTGGGGGCTCAGATTGTTTTTCTTTCTTTTTCCTAACCACATTTCCTGGTTTTTTTGTTTGTTTGTTTTTGTGTTTTTTTGAGTTGGAGTCTCACTCTGTCGTCCAGACTGGAGTGCAGTGGCTGCTCCCGGTCACCACAGCCTCGACTTGCTGGGCTCTGGCAATCCTTCCACCTCAGCCTTCTAAGTTCCTGGAACTACAGGCGCGCGCTACCACGCCTGGCTGATTTTTGATTTATTGTAGAGATGAGGTCTCGCCAAGTTGCCCAGGCGGGTCTTGAACCCACGGGCTCAGGCAATCTACTCACCTCAGCCTCCCAAAGGCGCAGGATTACATTACAGCCTGAGCCACCGAGCCCGGCTCACATTTCCCCTTTTAAAGGGAAACATGGGAGGGGCCTGCGGTAGCCAACAAAGGGCATAGTCTCTTTCCTTAGATGAAACAGAGGGCTTATTTACATACATTGCTGAAGTTTGGCAAAGCCAATCTTCATCGGAACCAAACTCCAGCCAAAAGACCAAGGGCTGACATATAGTTTCTTTTGTCCATATAAAACAGCAAAATTTAATCATTCCCTCTTTCCCTTCTTCTTAGTTCTGGAATCATTTTCCCAATTTTCCAACATTCTCCCCAGTGGACTATCTGGGAGAATTTCAAGGGAGTCCTTCTGACCTCCCTTCCTAGGCCTAGACTGTTTATCACCCATTCTTGGTTACCAGGTTAGTCTGTGCAATTCCAGAGTTTTCCAAAAGGGTGCTCAATCTCCCATAATGGAGATGTCTCATAGACCTAGGCCTTTGATGAAAGATGTCTTACAGACTCTAGGCCTTTGATGAAAGTCTCAACACCCTTTAATGGAGGTTTCATGCAGATTTCAGGATTAAAACGTTTTAGTTGCACATACTCAACCCCCAAGAATCTTCCGAACCCCCAAGGTGGTACCTATAGTCTAATTTTCATACCTTAGCTCGTGCACGAGATTGCCAGGATGCCACGGTAGTGCCTGCCTTTTTCTTTGCTTCTCTTCCACTGAATCTCCTGCAACAGCCTCGGGCTTCTCTGCAAGCTGCACCTGACTGGAGCAGGGCATCTAAAATCAGGTGGGATGGATCTCCCCCTCCAACTGGGGTCCAGTCCTATAGACACAGATATCCTGGGTGAGCCCCCAACTGCTAGAGATGTGGGTACTAGGGAGCACCACCTCCTCCAGACTGGGTCCTCCAAAAATGACATGGAGGCCAGTAGAATGAAGCAAACTTCTTTTTTTTTTGGAGTTGGAGTCTTACTCTGTCGGCCAGGCTGGAGTGCAGTGGCACACTCACAGCCACCCCAGCATCAACCTGCTGGGCTCCAGTGATCCTTCTGCCTCAGCCTTCCAAGTAGCTGGAACTGTAGGCACACATTACCACACCGGGCTAATTTTTTATTTATTGTAGAGACAAGGTCGCGCCAAGTTGCCCAGGCTGGTCTTAAACCCATGGGCTCAGGCAGTCCACTTGCCTTGGCCTCGGCAAAGTGCTGGGATTACAAGCTGAGCCACTGAGCCCAGCCGAAGCAACTCTTTAATAACACTTTTGCAAGAACGGGTGTTCCTCGGATGAGCAGGCACACCGAAGCAGTTCAGCCAGAGTATTTAAGCCTGTTTCCTCATAGGCTGGGTACTTCCAGAGGTTACATCAGTTTCCCGGATGTTGCCTACATGTTGTACATTGATTGGGTTCCCTGGTTAGTTCATTTGCATGTTCTGTTTATTAATTGGTTAACAAAGGTTTGACAAACTTACTTCATTTGCATATCCTATTTGCCAGTTGGCTTACAAGATTTTGTTCCAGTTGGTTCCCTTGAAGTTTACATGAAAAAAGCCCACCAAAGTAAAAGTCTGCAAAAAAGAGAAGCAGGAAGTGACTCAGCAAAAAGCAGTTATGTATAGCTGTGACTTATTGTGAAAATAAATCATTGTTTTTCTTACAGGGGTAATTATGAAGTCAGGAGTACCAGCTCATGAAACAATTTAATTTGCATTCAAGTCTTGCTTCATCACTTCAGAAGGGGATGATAGGGAACCAGTTTGTGTTATCGAATTGGGTTTTTCTTTCTCAACTAGTAAGTAAGTGTGGTATCTGTGGTGAGGGCTGCTGTGATAATTAGGTAAACTAGTATTTCCAAGGCTCGTCTGAGTCTTGTGGCACATGCTGCTCCTCAGTAATTGACAGTGGGTGGTATGGATACTCATGGTGTAAATTGGTTTTAGTGGCTTTCTCACGCATCATCTGATGAGAGCAAGTTGGGAAGTTAGATGACTGATGGGTAATGTTTCCTGGTTGTGATGGATGCGAATGTGTCTCCAGACATTCTGACCCAGAGAGATGGAGAGTGCGTCATCCATGTAGACTCACGAGCTACCCTGGTGTGGTGATGGCATTGAGGAGAGGCGTGTTTAGACATACTCACCACCAGCCTCTCAGATGGCAGCCGTCGATGTGTCCCATGGTGAGTCCTGTATGTGCTCTTCTGCAAGGACTCCGGGAAGGTCCCCACACAGCTAGACTCCTGGGTTGGGCCTAAGCAGTCTTGCTCCTGGGTCGGGCATGAGCAGTCTTGCTCCTGGCTTATTGTGAAGGTGCTGGAATGTGCCAGAGTACATGGGTTTGCAAGTCAGCCCTAGAATGTTGCTTTAGAAGAGGGGATGCCTCATCTCCTTCATATGAGTTTTATTACTGCAGCCACATTTACTGGGGCTTAAGTATCTTTACCTGTCATGTAAGATTGCCATTTCCCAAGGGGTAGCAGAGCTCACCTTGCAGACAAACTGTCTTGGCGCTGTCTGGCATGTGTGTGTATGTGTGTGTGTATGCATATGCATGCTGTTGGTTTTGCAGAAACGCATGAAGATTTCCTACTAGGCTGCAATGACCCTGGGCGTGGAGTGTGTGAATTTGTTTAGCTGTGGGTTCAGGCGCCTTCATCTTTTCCAACAGGTCATGTTTCAACAGACCCAATTGGCCTCCGTGAAGAACAGACAGAGGCAGCAAGGATGGTGGCTGACTGTCTGATCAATTGCTACCAGGTATACCGAAAGCATGTTTTTCTAAAGATGACATCCCTGTGTCCACCAGAAATAGACACAGTTCTGTCTAGTCAGACTTGTCTCCACAGCTTCTTGTGCAAGTGAAGCTTCCATCAAGGACTGAGTTTCTAGTTGAACCACTCCAGGGAGCGGAGCCTAGTTGGTTAGGGGTCACCTTTATATTCATCCCAGTGTTTCTGCATTGATTATTAATTTGACCTCGTGGAGCCAAATGCATGCTTCTTATTTTGCTGTGGCACATGGTAAGGATTCGAGAAGCATCTTTTCCTCCGGGAAGTTCTTTGTCACCACCCTTTAACATGTGTGTAATGTACTCAGGATTGTGCTGCAGTGAGGGAAATGGGATGTCAGAGTTCCCTGTCTAGTTGCAGGGAGGTAAGTTCCCGTGTTAGAGGTACTGTTAGAGCCACATGATTGAGATCCAACAGTGAGTGAGTGTGGACAGAGGAGAGCTCCCAGGTCCACTGGGCCACAGGGTAGACACTGGGGCCTCCAAGTCCCATGTAGGAATGTGCACACACATACTGCTTCTTCACACTCCAGTGAACACTGACAGACAACTTCCATGGCCCAAACCATATGTGTGTGATGCTGCAGGACTCGGTGAGCTTTGAAGATGTGGCTGTGTACTTCACCCAGGAGGAATGGACTTTACTAGACTCAGCTCAGAGAGACCTGTACAGAGATGTGATGCTGGAGACCTGCGAGAACCTGGCCTCCATAGGTGAGAGTGCGTGGTTCTTTTCAGTGTCCTAGGATCGGTGGCATCACTGTCACTCTTTAGAAATGTAGACACTCAGAATCCACCTGAGACACACTGGTCAGTGTCTTTTGTGAGGCCTGGCATCTGCATTTTTTTTTTTTTTGAGTTGGAGTCTCACTCTGTCGCCCAGACTAGAGTGCAGTGGCCACTCCCGGCCACCGCAGCCCCGACCTGCTGGGCTCCAGCGATCCTTCCGCCTCAGCCTTCCAAGTAGCTGGAACTACAGGCACGCGCTACCACACCCGGCAAATTTTTTGATTTATTGTAGAGATGAAGTCTCACCAAGTTGCACAGACGGGTCTCGAACCCACGGGCTCAGGCAATTCATTCACCTCAGCCTCCCAAGGCGCAGGATTACAGGCTGAGCCACCGAGCCCGGCTTGTCATCTGCATTTTAACAAGCCCTCTGGATGACTCTGACTCACTCTAATGCTGAGAACCCCTGGGAAGTAGTTTCCCAAGGGAAAGAAGACCACTCTTCACTCCTATCTCAATAAAAGTGGTTTATTGCCACGACCCGCGCAGCTGCCTTGAGAATCCCGAGAGAGAGCAGTGAGAGATTAAGAAAGACACAAAGACAAAAGCTGGGGCCAGGTGGGACACTTTCCTCTGATGGAGGAGAAGTGGCCCCAAGCTAGCTCAGCATGTTTATTTTATAATCAAGCACAAGGGAAGTTGGAAGGGATTCAAGGTCTGTGAGGGAGCTATAATGAAATTATGTTGCTATTTAAAGGCAAGCAGGGTTTGTGACCCGCCTGGGCAGCGAGACCTCATCTCTACAATAAATCAAAAAATCAGCCGGGCGTGGAAGCGCACGCCTGTAATTCCGGCTACTCGGAAGGCTGAGGCGGAAGGATCGCTGGAGCCCAGCAGGTTGAGGCTGCGGTGGCCGGGAGTGGCCACTGCACTCCAGTCTAGGCGACCAAGTGAGACTCCAACTCAAAAAATAAAATAAAATAAAATAAAGACAAGCAGTTGTCTTGTTGTAGCTAAGGCTTTGTCTGTAGTATGTGTACCGGATGTGTGGGCATCTGAGACACCATTTGTGTAGCAGGCTGCATCCCTCACAGCCTGCATTTGGCTAGGATGCAGAGCTTCCAAGCGAGACCTTGCCTATGAGCTTGGGACCATTAAGTGAGACCTTGCCTTCGCTTGGGGCCTTTACTCAAGGCCTGCTACAGTGACAGTGCTTGTCTGCTCCTCACATCACATCCACTCCTAACAGTTTATACATGTATTGTTCCCAGGGTCAGAGATGGCTAATCTGTTAGGGACACAGAAGGATGGAGTACTTGCATTTTGGGCTCTTTTGAAGTGATGTTGCTGCTTTCATTAGATGTGTAGCTGCTGTTTCACGGGTGACTGGTCCTGTCTTGCATGAGCCTTCTCCATTGGTTTGTCTTTCTCTGTGTCCAGGAAACCTGCTCAACCATAGTGTGATGTATTGGCTGGAGGGGGAGGAAAACCTGGGGACTGTGCAGGAAGGAGATCCCCAAGGTGAGTGAGTATGAGGAACATCCCTGGTTGATGAGAAGTTCAGTGTAGTTAGAAACACAATAAGGAAATGTCTTGAGACAAACCTTGTCACTGAATGTGAGGCCATTGAACTCCAAAGTTTGGAGGTATTTCTTCATTCCATCTGTCCCAGACTTTTCTGAGCCCACAGATGAACTGTTCTTTTTTTCTCTGAGTGTGTAGTTTTAGTGTATGGTCTTCATCCAGATCTTTTCTTCATAATACAGTTTTTATTCACCGTCATATTTAATTTTGCAGAATAAGTTGTTTTAAAAAATTAGTAAATATTGACCCAAGTCTATTGGTTAATTGTAGATATAGCCAAGTTGCTTACATCTATTTTTCTTTTAGTTTTCTATTGTTTAACATAAAAGCAAAGACCAATGCGTTTGGTCATTTTTAAATTACCCCATTCACCATTTTGTTTTGCAAACCCTTATGTTTTCTCTCTTACACTTCAGAATGGCGACTTAAAACCAAAGGGTCAACACTTCGGCCAGATATTTTCTGGTTTAAACCTTCAAATGGGATTCAAATGGTAAGATTAACAAGAGAGATTTTCAATTTGCCATACTCATAAAAGATTGAGATTTTTATGTAGAAAATGCACAAAAATTAGACATATTTAAGAGAAGTAGTATTCACCCCTGGGGTACGAACGTCTGGAGGGATACCCTGAATATGAAAAATTGTGCGATACTCTAAATCTAGCTTCTGCATTCTCTCATGTATATATTACCATATGCATAACTAGTGAGAATATATAGGAAATTCTTTAAGGTTAGAGCAGATGAAACAGGATTTTTACCATAGAGTTTCTTTCTCTAATTTGAAAGACTTTTATAGTGCAGGCAATGTATGCATGTAACAAAAAGTCATCTTAATTGTGTGTTCTCTCAGTTGTGTGAATTCTTATTAATATATCTCAAAAATCTTAATCATCCTCCATCCCTTCATTAATAGGCAGGAAGCTACAGTGGAGGAGAGCTCTGTTACCACAAGCAACGTGGAAAAATCTTCAGTGAACACTCGGGCCTTATTACATACATGAGAACTCAAAGTGCAGGGAACACTTATGTGTCCAGTCATTATGGAAAATACTTTTTTATTCTGCACAAAGAAACCTCTACTGGAGAACGATTTTCTGTGTTGAATCAGTGTGGAAAAGCTTTTAGCCTGACTCCAGATGTTGCTGACCACATAACTTGCACACAAGACAAATCCTCAGACTGCAGTGACAGTGGAAAAGCATTTCCTAATCAGTCGTATTTTCAGACACATATGAGAACTCATAATAGGGAAGAGCTGCATGAGTGGAAGCAATGTGGGAGAGCTTTGACTCACCCCACAAGCCATGTTGAGCTTGTTGAAATGCACATTCTAAAGAATCCCCAGGTCTGTAGACCTCCTTCTGACCTTAAAATTCATATGCAAACCCACACTGTCAGGAAGCCCTTTGAACTAAAGGAATGTGGGAAATCCTTCACGGTTTCCTCAAGCCTAACTGAACAAGTGAGGACTCATACTGGAAGGAAGCCCTATGTGTGTGATCAGTGTGGGAAAGCCTTGACTGGGCGCTCAGGCCTTTCTAAACACCTACAAACACACACTGGAGAGAAGCCCTATGAATGTAAGGAATGTGGGAAAGCCTACAATAGGTTGTATCTACTAACCGAACATTTGAAAACTCACACAAAGGAGAAGCCCTTTGAATGTATGGTGTGTAGAAAATCTTTCAAAAATTCCTCATGCCTTAACAATCATGCTCGAATTCACACTGGACTAAAACCCTATACGTGTGACTACTGTGGGAAAGCATTCACTGTGCGCTGTGGCCTTACTAGACATGTACGAACTCACACTGGGGAGAAGCCATATGAGTGTAAGGAGTGTGGGAAGGCCTTTACTGTTTCTTCAAGCCTAACTGAACACGTACGTACTCACAGTGGAGAGAAGCCCTATGAATGTAAAGAATGTGGAAAAGCCTTCACCACATCCTCACACCTTATTGTGCATGTAAGAACTCACACTGGAGAGAAGCCTTATAGATGTAAGGAATGTGGGAAAGCTTTCGCTTCATCTTCACACCTTACTGAACACATAAGAACTCACACTGGAGAGAAGCCCTATACGTGTAAGGAATGTGGGAAAGCCTACAATAGGTTTTATCTTCTAAATGAACACTTAAAAACTCACACAGAGGAGAAGCCCTTTGAATGTATGGTATGCAAAAAATCCTTCAGAAATTCTGCAAGCCTGAATAAGCACATTCACATTCACAAAGGAATAAAACCCTATGAGTGCAAGGAATGTGGGAAGGCCTTTACTGTTTCTTCAAGCCTAACTGAACATATACGAACTCACACTGGGGAGAAGCCCTACAGATGTAAGGACTGTGGAAAAGCTTTCGCTTCATCATCCCACCTTACTGAACACATAAGAACTCACACTGGAGAGAAGCCCTATATATGTAAGGAATGTGGAAAAGCCTTCCGTGCTTCCTCACATCTACATAAACATGTGAGAATCCACACTAAACAGAAACCTATGAATGTAGGGAATGTGGAAAAGCCTACAATAGGCTTTATCTACCAAATGAACACTTGATAACTTACAATGACAACAAACTTGTTGAATGTAAGGAATGTGGAAAATCCTTTAGGAATTACTCATGCCTTCATCACACTAAAATTCACATTCATGAGAAAGCTTATTAATTTAAAGGATGTGGGGAAACTTTTGGTTATCCTAGTTCACTTTGCAGACATGAGTGAATTCACATTCAAGATGCCCCTTGATTTTGAGGACTGTGGAGAGCCATCAGAATCTCATTATAGTCCTGGAGTAAGACCTCACCTGGAGCCACATAGTTAAGAAGCACAGAAAGCCCTCATGCTTCCTCAGGTCTTACTAATGGTGTATGATCCTCCTGTGAAGACGAACCCTATTGATGTGTGCTGTGTGGAAGAGTTGTACTGCTCAAGACTTCCATATCCACTTGTTATCTCACAATGAAGAAAAACTCTAAGAAGGTAAGAAATGGTAGAAAGTCATTTTTTTAATGTTACGTTATCTCTCAACCTTTAGCAATTGTGGTTCACACTAGAAATTGTGAATGTACAGGATCTAATGTTGCACTACATCCTGGCATTGCCTCTCTGTCTTGAAATATTTTATGCTGGCAGAGATAAGACTTCCTGAGTGGATCTGTAGGCATACTATGAACATGTATAGATCTGCACTGGTCATTCCTGGAGTAATACTTTTTCCCCTATAGTAATACCACTCCAGCCCACTTCCTACACCTTCCACACTGAAACCTGGCTGAAGTGGGCTTCAGGACTCAAACTTAGTCCCATTTTGCAGTGTCGATCCTTTGTTGTTCTGTCACGCTCTTAGACATGGTTACTCACAGGGGCTAGTACCAGCCAACATGGCATTTATAAGGCAACTTAAAACATTGTAGAAATTGCCCTGTTTTTCCTCTCACAAGGTATTCTTACAGATAAAAAAGGCCAGGGAGCAAGGAGGGACAAAGTGGAGAAAGAGTGAGGTTAATGTTAGTGTTCTGAGAGACCCTGATTTCATGAGAATGGAGGCAGAACCATGACCCCTGCCCCAGGGAGGTGGGCATCCCGGTAACAGTGTAGTGAATGCTGTCTCTGATCTCTGGATTATTCTACAGCCTGGCAGAGCAATGATATCCAATGTCTGGGTCCAGCAACTGCTGGGACTGGCAGTATAACCAACTTCTGTGTTAGTCATTCTGTTTACATGCTACAAAAATCAAAAAACACCTGAGAACACAGCTAGTCTTGCTGTTGCAGTATGTAAAACACCATCATGTCACATTCTGAATGGGGCCGTTGAACACATACAGAGCAGCACACCCAGGCACCAGAGTGGGGAAATATGTGCACTTCTGACTCTACTATCTGAGCTTGTATATTCTATGGTCATTGGATCTGCAGCTGCCTGATGACTATTTCCATGGCGTGTAACCACCCACTGTGCTGGTAACATACATTGCAGTACAAAATAAATCTCGAACAAGGAGAACTGTGTACTTTTGCATCACTTGTTTGTCCATAGAGAGGAGTGGGTATGGATAGTGTCTTGGGTGAATGTGGCCATGGAGCCCAACTACAGCTGCCTGTCAATTTTGGTAGTGACTCAGCAACCATCAGGTGAATCTGAACTGCTTGCATGGGTTGTAGTGGTTCCGGTAAAGACTCAGTACCTTCCTGATTGTCTGAACTAGGCCCTGGGTCCCCATTGGAACTTGTTCGTAGTTGCCTGAATCAGAAACCATGGGTCACGTGTGAGGTCAGCTCTGCAAGTTGCCTCACCCTTGTGCTTGGACTCCCAGTGAGAGGGATGTTGAACAAGTGGTTTCCAGACCACTGGCCCACACATTGTCCTGAGAGGCTCACTGCTGGTAGAGATGTCACCCAGCTAAGACCTCATCCCTGGAGATGACTTCACCCAATTCTCCAGAACCTCCGTTGGAGTGAAACCGTGAACAGTGCTCCTAAGGTACAAATTTGACACCAAGCATTTTCCCTTTTCCTCCTTCAACAGTTGGGGTTCTGTGCTTGCTTGAGCTTGCTGTCCACTTATACATGATTCTGGGGTGATCCCAGCCAAAGCATCACATCCCACCCTATGTCAGTAGGATTGGTTACTAATGTCTGTGATATACTGATTTTTTTTTAGGGGGGTTGAATAAGCGTTTCACTCTGTCACCCAGGCTACAGTGCAGTGGCACAATCACAGCTTCAACCTCCCAAGTAGCTGGGACTACAGGTGCATACCACCATGCTGGGCTAATTTTTGAATTTTTTGTAGAGACAAGGCCTTGCTATATTGCCTAGACTGGTCTTGAACTCCTGGGCTCAAGCAATCCTCCCACCTTAGCCTCCCAACGTGCTTGAATCACAGACATGAAGATATCTTGATAACTGATAACAAAATTATTTTATTTTTCTACTTTGTACCTGTTTCATGTCAGTCAACCTCCCTCCCCTGAGAGGGGACCACTGACTCTCCATTGCTTCCCATTACCCCCACAGCTCTCTATCTTGATCTTACTTTCTCACCTCAGTTTTTCACAAAATATTTCTTACTTTTTTTTTTTAACTTGTCACTGCCTCCCTTTACAACATTTTTCCAAATCTGCCGTCTTAATTACTGTCAGACTTATACTTTTAATACCTTTTACAACTGTAGATTATTATTGACCTGCCAACATTTCCAAACTGCCTTCTCAAGTAAGACCACATGCTTAGGTTTGGATATGGTGTGTTTGTCCCCTCCAAAGTATGCTGACACCTGATCCCCCCATGCAGGTCTGGGATGTGGGGCCTAATGGGGCATTTCGGTTACAGGGCTGATCCCTCATGAATGGCTGGATGTCATTAGCTCTTGCCCTCTTGGGACTGGGTTGGCTTTTGAGATGCATTAGTTCCTGTGAGCACAGGTGTTATTAAGCCAGACATCCTTGGGTTTGTTCCCTCCTCATATGTGCGTCTTCCATTGACCTCTGCCCTCTTTTGACAAAGCCCCCACCACAAGCCAAACAGATATGGGTGCCATGCTTCTTGTCAGCCTTCAGAACTGTAAGCAAAATAAACCTCATCTGTGTGAATTACCCAGCCACAGGTACTGCGTTACAGCAGCACAAGACAGACTAAGACACTGCAGAATGGAAAGCTTGGCTGTGGGCTGGCTTACATGTCCTGTGTACTACTGCCTGTGTTTCTCCTTGTCAGGATGTTGTCTGTACTGATTTGGATGATGTATGCCCTCCTATCTGAAAGTCTTGACTGTTGTCATCTCAGTGTTCCTGAGTGTGAGCTTAAACTGTTAGAGGATCAATTGTACTCACTATGTTTCATTTTTGTATACTTGGACACATTGATGTCCTGGAAGTCTTGCTGACTGGGGCAGACTGATCCCCACTAGGGCTGGGTGATTCCCAAAGATGGTGAACAACTTGCTAGGGAGCACCACTCCACTTGCAAATCAACCATCCAACCCCTATATGCCTGGCCACTTCCTTTATCCAGTGCTAGCACACCAATCCAACATGTCCCCTGCCCTGCATCAGCCCAGGGCAAGGCACTGAGCAGCTAGGGACATGTCCCAAGCCCCTGAGTCCACCAGCATTATTCAAACGAACCAGCCCCAGACATTTCGTTCTTCCCTGCCTTGCCTGTCCTGTGGACACCTCCATAAGGGTCATGGTCCTTGCTTGCTCCTTACTCCTGCTTCTGCCTCCTGACCACCTTCACAGCTCCAGTGGGCCCTACATGGGAAGGCATGACCCCTTCTTCTAGTACCATGAGTAAGAAACTCTTCTTTTAGTGGCCTGCACTTCTTTTAGTGAACTGCATCATGAAGTTACTTGGTAACCTTTCTTAAGTCAGAGTATCAACTGCATGTCACTAGCATGGCTAAAATGAAAAAGACAAGTGTTTTCAAGGGTACAGAGAAGTCAAAACTCTCAGAGGTTTCTGGAGGGAATGCTTCCCTGTGGAAAGCAGTGTGTTTTTCCCAATGTTAAATATATAGGTACAAATTGACCTAGTAATTCCACTGCTTAGTATATACCCAAGAGAAATAGTCAGCTGTATCCACAAAAATATATACATGAATTTCCACAGAGTGCTCAGAATACCCCTTGAGAACAACCCATATGCCCATCAATTGATAAATCAAATAAAACGTATTATATCCTTACAACAGAATAGCACTAGCAATAAAGCAAGGATATATGCTAAGACAGTGGTCCCCAACCTTTTTTGGCATCAGGGACGGTTTTGTGGAAGACAATTTTTCCATTGATGGGAGAGAGGGAGGTTTTGGGATGTGTAGGGAGTGAACGAGTGTTGTCTGAACAGCAGGCCTTGAGCAAAGGCAAGGCCCCAAGGGAAGGCAAGGTACCGCTTGGTTGCTCTGCATCCTAGCAAAAGAGCCAGGGATGCAGCCTGCTACTGGGAACGGCATCTCAGAGCCCATGCATCTGGATAGATGTGGGGAGTGAATGAGCGTGGCATGCGAACAGCAGGCCTTGAGCAAAGGCAAGGCCCCAAGCAAAGGTTAGGTCCCACTTGGTTGCTCTGCATCCTACCCAAAGAGCAAGGGATGCAGCCTACTACACAGAACAGTGTCTCAGAAGCCCACACATCTGGGTGCATAAAGTACAGATAAAGCCTTAGCTACAAGATAGCTGTGGAACAGCTTGCCACTTAGGTAGCAACAAAATTCCGTTATAGCTCCCTCAGAGACCTTGAATCCCTCCCAACTTCCTTTGTGCTTGATTATAAAATAAACATGCTGAGCTAGTTCGGGGCCACTTCTCCGTCAGAGGAAAGTGTTCCGCCTGGCCCCAGCTTTTCCTTATGTCTTTGTGTCTGTGTCTTTCTTAATCTCTCGCCGCTCTTTCTCGGGACCCTCTAGGCAGCCACGCTGGTCGCGGCATCTGGCGCCTGAACAGGGACCTGAGCACGAGAGAACTCCTAATCTTAGGTGAAGAGATGCTCCAAGAGATGAGCACCTAATAAATAAAGGAAGGTAAGGAGCGGATTTAGTTTCAGCTGGTTGTAAAACATGGGTAATTCTGGCTCCTAAGAGAGGAGTCTGTATGTCAAAGTGTTAAAATCTATGCTTTGGGCAAAAGGCTGCCCAATTAAAGGTTCTCAGCTAGAGAAATTTTTAAGCTTTGTGCAGGAAACATGCCCCTGCTTCCCTGCTCAAGGGTCAGTTAATTGGATACTTGGTAAACAACGTAGGTCGGTAAATAACTTAGAGGGCCAAGTTCCCCCCAAGCCTTGTTCATGGCCATGTTAGCGATTGTTGCCTGTCAGGTTGGTGGGACAAGGGAAAATCCTTACTGGACTTATTTCCCAGATCCCCCCATTCTCCAACGCGTTACTTGGGCTGGCGGGTAGGTCCCTGTCTTTACCAATGATACTCATATGTTGAGGGGACAGTCTGATAAACATATTACTGCTGACCATAGTACAAATTTTAACTTCATGGGGGCTAGTAATAGCCCTCCTATTTGCCTTTCTAATACCCCTAAGTTGGGTTTTCTTAAGGTGAGTCAAGAAAATAAAACCTCCCATGGGTCTACACAAATAGCTAATATTTCAGGCCCTTGGGACATAATAAAATACGTACAAACCATATCTAAGTGGGGGTTCCCTAGTTCTACTTATAATGTCTCCCAGGCTCAACCCAATATCTCCCATACTGCCCTAATAGCACAGGGATAGAGCTTGGAAAATCCCCAATTGGATAGAATGTGCCACTCCTGTGTCCATGGTCTGAAATCGTACAGAAACCCCCCTCTTAATCTATATTGGTCTCACAGACTGGACCCCTCTCATCCTAACCATGAGCTCATTTCCCCTCGGGACTTTGTTGGCAACATCCTTACTTCTTCCCAAGGTGACATCCAAATGGAACTATGGCAGCTCACTGCCTCCCTTGGTTTTGTTAACTTTACTAGTGGGTCATTGGTCGATTTGGGAGAAAGTTGTGGTACAACCTCCCCCTGCTATGGGGTACAGGCCTGTGTCCAACTCCCTTATGTTCTTTTAACTGGCTCTGTTAATGTCACCCCAGTAGATAACCATTATGCCTTACAATGTAATTCTTGTAATCTTACAAATTGTGTCACCCGCCATATGCGGGACAAGACATCCTGGTTTTACACCCATCTCCCTTTATTATGATTCCTACTAATATATCAGGCCCTTGGTATTATAATGCAGGACTGCAGGTGCTTCAGGAATTACACCACCAACTTGAATCCTGGCCTCGTAGGGCCGTTGGATTGATAATTTTGGATTGATAATTTTTGGATGACCTTAATTTTGGTCATCACTTCTGCAGTGACTACCGCTGCCACAGTCTCAATCCATCCAAAATGCCGAGTTCATCAACACTCTAGCTCGAAATACCTCCAAGGTCCTACAACAACAAAAATCCATAGATTTAAAACTAGAAACAAAACTGAATGCCTTGGAGGCTGCAGTCATTGAATTGTGAAACCAGATAAACTGCATAAAAATGAAACAATGACAACAATGCCATGCGGCATACAATTGGGTTTGTGTTACTTGTGTTTCTTATAATAATAGCCTTTGGAATTGGAACTTAATTAAAAAACACCTCCAAGGCATATGGAGTAACAATAACGTCAGCACAAACCTGCTCAAGCTCTACCACAATATTCTAGCCATCCAGAATAGCCAAGATCCTATCGTACAACCCGCCCAAATAGTACAAAATCTTCTTAATGATCTCAAGGGATTCAATCCCTTTAATATGTTAAAACATTCTGCCTGGTATGTTTTGAGTTTTTTCATATTTGCTCTAATCCTCCCTTGTTTTTACCAGTCGGGTATGGAATCCTCTAACGCCAATTCAGAGCCACCGCAGTAGCCATCCATCGCCGACATTTAGACAGAAAAGGGTGAGATGTGGGGAGCAAATGAGTGCTGTCTGAACAGCAGGCCTTGAGCAAAGGCAAGGCCTCAAGCAAAGGCAAGGTCCCACTTGGTTGCTCTGCATCTTAGCCAAAGAGCAAGGGATGCAGCCTGCTACATGGAACGGTGTCTCAGTGGCCCACACATCCGGGTGCGTATAGTACAGATAAAGCCTTAGTTACAACAAGAAAACCGCAGAACTGCTTGCCATTTAGGTAGCAACAAAATTCCGTTATGGCTCCCTCATAGACCTTGAATCCCTCCCAACTTCTTTTGTGCCTGATTATAAAATAAACATTCTGAGCTAGTTTGGGGCCACTTCTCCATCAGAGGAAAGTGTCCCACCTAGCCCCAGTTTTTCTTTATGTCTTTGTGTCTGTCTTTCTTAATCTCTCGCCGCTCTCTCTCAGGACCCTCAAGGCAATTGTGTGGGCCGCGGCAGGGATGATTCCAGTGTGTTACCTTTATTGTACACTTTATTATTATTACATTATAATTTATAATGAAATAATTATACAATTCACCATAACGCAGAATCAGTGGGTGCCCTGAGCTTGTTCTCCTGCAACTAGATGATCCTATCTGGGGATGATGGTAGACAGTGACACCTGAAGTGTGTCGCTTATGTCTAGTCTATTCTGTAATCTCATATTGGTTGTTGTCACTGCAGAAAACCCTGCTTCACTAAGACAGATGTTGGAAAGAGAAGCAAGCTTTTCAGTGCTGATCTGACAGAAGGTGGAGCTAAGGCAGTAATGCCAGCAATGGGAAGTGACTGTAAATACAGATGAAGCTTCACTCACTCCCCTGCCACTCACCTCCTGCTGTGCTGCCTTTTCTCAATAAGCAGCGTTACAATAGCTAGCCCACTTTCTGGAGGAAAAAAAAAATAGCATCCACTACCCCACGCCACATGCCAGAATACATTCGGTAAAAGATACACAATCTAAGGGCAGACCCCTTGGGTCCCCTCCCACTATGGGAGCTTTCTTGTCCTCTCAATAAATTCTGCTTTCTAAAAAAAAGAAAAAAGATACATAACTTTTAAAAAGTAATACATTTCAAAAGAATATTTGAAAATCTGAATATAATGTAGAGTTTGAGGAGCCTTTTTATTTTCACTTCTTTTATTTTTTTATTTTTGGGTTTTTTGGTTTTTTTTAGTTGGGAGTCTCACTCTGTCGCCCAGACTGGAATGCAGTGGCAGCCTCGACCTGCTAGGCTCTGGCGATCCTTCCGCCTCAGCCTTCCAAGTAGCCAGAACTACAGGCGGGCGCTACCACACCTGGCTAATTTTTTGATTTACTGTAGAGACGAGGTCTCTCCAAGTTGCCCAGGTGGGTCTCGAACCCGTGGACTCAGGCAATCCACATGCCTCGACCTCCCAAAGTGCTGGGATTACAGGCTGAGCCACCGAACTCGGCTGAGGAGCCTTTTTAAAGGAAGGCAGGAAACTCAAAATATTTTAAAAACAAACTCTTTTGGTTACATAATAATTAAAGATTTTATACATCAAAAGTATATTAACACAGCAAAATAGTGATCAATTCCGGGTGCACAAACAGATTTGGTAATGCCCAGGAAGAATTCTTGATAAAGTGTGTGGCAAGTCAGGATCTAACAGTGACTGCATGAACTCCACAGAGCACCCAGGGAAAAGCACAGCACAGTGACTGCAGGAGAACTCAGAAACCCACTGCCTCTGGAGGAGGGGCCGGCGTCAGGGCCGTCTCACGAGGTGCCAGGGAGGCCAGGCGAAATTGTGGGACCCGGAAAAGGGAGCCAGCAATGCGTCGCTGAACAAAGTTCAAGCTATTAGGAAAAACACCGAAGTCACAAAGGAATGAGCGTAGAGCTTGGCACGGTGTCCAGACAAAACCAAGAGGAAATAAAACTCTCAAGACTGGCTTAAGCGAGTGGAGTACATTGCCTCGTGGAGTGGCCCATATGGCAGCGCAGACCAGTCGCTATCTGGACTTTGGGACGTGGCCAGGCACGCGGAAAGGCTAGAGGACGTGCAGGAGAGGAACGCGCCGCTCGCCCCTCAGCACCCCCGCCCTCAGTCAGGCTCGCCCCCGGTCTCAGCCCAGCCCTCCCTCAGCCAAGATCGCCGCGCTCTCAGCCCCGCCCACCCAAAGTCAGCCCCGCCCTCTCCAGGCAGCCCGCTCCCGCTCGCAGCCCCGCCCCCCACCAGTCAACCCCGCCTCATTGCCCCAGCCATACCGTTCGCTCCGCTACGCCCGAAGGCTTGGGCCCTTCCCGAGGGCTGGTTCCACCCTCACCTTGTGCTCTGAGCCTGTCTCTGCCTCCAGATGCCGTGTGGAGCCCACCCCGGGCCCCACACCCACGCGGGGCAGGCTAAAATTTCCCGGCCTCAGAGGAGGCACGTCTCTCCGGATTACCCGCCCTCTGGCGGATGCCGGAAGCGGAAATGCCCTCGGCGCGTGTTGTGCGGTGCCCCATCGCGCCACTTCTTTCCTCTTTCCGCGTGGAGCGCGGTTCCGGGCGGTGGCGGGTTCCGCTGAACGGCGGCCGGAGGAACGGGACGATCTGGGACCGGGAGTGCCGGGCTCCTCGCGCTTCCACCGGGCGCGGGTGTCCTTGATCAGGCACCTGTCGCCGCCAGGGTCGCGTGGACCACGCTCAGGACACGTCCTAGGCGCCTCCCCCGGCTCTCTGCTCCGGAGTCCCCGCCCTCGCCGCCGCCTCCGCGCGTGTCCTCGGGTGAGTCGGGCCGGGGCCGCCGCCGCCTGGTCCCCCGCCCGCCTCCTCCCACTTAGGGGCAGCTCCGCCAGAGCCG
>NW_007249931.1:282587-291302 GCF_000164805.1 Carlito syrichta | reverse complement strand
CCCCGCGCGACCCCCATTTCCCGTAGGGCTACTACCCCGCAAAGGCCCGGTCCCCACAGAGCCCCCTGTCACCTCCGAGTTGCACAACGGGGCCTCCACAAAGACCGCTGCCACCTTTGTCACATGAGTCCTGGAATAATACAGTTTACCATCAACAGGACTGTGACTGTGTGTTCTTTTTTCACATATGCCTCGTTTTCTTTTGAGTCAGGGTCTCACTCTGTCGCCCAGGCTGGAGTGCAGTGGTGCTGTCGTGGCTCACTGTGCCCCGACCTGCTGGGCTCAGGCGATCCTTCTGCCTCAGCCTCCAAAGTTGCTGGGACTAGAGGTGTGCACCACCATGCCCAGCCAATTTTTTGAGGTTTTTGTTTTTTTTTTGTAAAGACTGGTTTGCATTGTGTTGTTCTGGCTGGTCTCAAACTGGGCTCAAGCGATCCTGCCACCTCGAATCCCAAAGTGCTGGGATTACAGGCATGAGCCCCTGTGCCTGGCTACATTTTGCGTTCGAAGAGTCTTAGACATGCTTACTGGTCGTATTGATCATTCGATACAACATATGCCCGCTGTAGTAAATTCACCCATTTTGAGCGTTTTTTCCTGTTTGGTTTCTCCCAGTATGAATAAATATGTTTCCTGATTAGCTATTTGAGAGTAAGTTGAAAAGTTATATAGTGACATGTGGGCTTTGAATACTTGGTATTATACTGCCTATAGATGAGGATGTTGTCCTACTAAGAACATGCTACTGTTTCTTCAATCCAGAGAACAGGACACAAGCTGAAATGCACCACATTGTTCCAGCATAGGCTTTTGGGTTTTGTGGATCCAGGATCCATTCAGGAATTACATGTTGCATTTGCCTAGTCTTTAGTCTGAACTGACATCAGTCCCCGTTTTTCCTCCATTACATTGACTTCTTGAAGAGCATGTTCTTCTACAAAGTTGAACATCCTGATATTTGTGACTGTCTTCTCATGGCCTGTTTGAATGACCTCTCCACTTTTTATACTTCTGGTAACTGATCTTTGAATCCAGAGCAGTTTGGCACACTTTGAGAAGGGTGGGGTAGTATGTACTTGATGCTTTGTGGACTGAAATGTCTTCAGTTACCATGCTCTCTCCTGGTGGTGGTCAAACTGCCTGTAGTATAACCAGCAAATAGGCATGGCGTTGTTCCAGTAAAACCAGATTTCCAAAAGCAGGCCAGGAAGCTGCAGTTGGCCAGCTTTAGAGAATTCACAAGGTCGTCTGGAGACTGTTTTGCTGGCGATGTTGCTCTTTATCAGGAAGACATACATTTACGTCACTCTGTTGGTGATGCTGGGTTGAGGTTTGCTTAAGATCGGGACCATCACAGTACCCTGTTTAAAGAGTAACAGAGTGACTTGTCGGTGGATGTTTTGACATAGTGTCTGTTCTCCACCAACCTTTCTTTCCCCATCTTTTATCATCCATGAGTAACTCACAGTGAATAGATCTCTGTGTGTAATGTTCCAGTTGTAGAGTAGTATTTTCAAGGTAAGCTTCTAGGGTTGGGTCTCTAGCTCAAAGGACAAATGTACATTTAACTTTTCTGTGCATTAAATGCTTCCCTTCCACAGATTTTATACCATTTAGCAGTTTTTGAGTCAACTTTTAAAAAAACTTGTTTAAGAGTATTCTGTACAAAAATAAGGAACAGATTTTAGTGTTGTATTTTTTTTGAGTTGGAGCCTCACTGTGTTGCCCAGATTGGAGTGCAGTGGCACACTCACAGTCACCGTAGCCTTGACCTGCTGGGCTTAGCTGATCTTCTGTCTCAGCCTTCCAAGTAGCTGGAACTAAGGCATGCGCCACCATGCCCAGCTAATTTTTTGATTTATCGTAGAGATGAGTTCTTGCCAAGTTACCCAAGTTGGTCTCTAACCCATGGACTCGGGCAGTCCTTTCACCTTGGCCTCCCAAAGTGATGGGGTTATAGATGTGAGCTACTGCACCTGGCCCAGATTTTAGTTTAACTGCAAGGCACTTGTTTTCAAAAAGAAAGTCAGTATCCTGTCTGCTTTCATCCTGAGTAAAAATACTCAAGTATGTTTTCAGAAATACAGTGTTTTGGTTTAGTTTGTAGACCAGGTGCAGTGGCTCATGCCTGTAAACCCAGCACTTTGGGAGGCTGAGGTAGGGAGATTGCTTGAGCCCAGGAGTTGGAGACCAATCTGGGTAACATAGCAAGACTTTGTTATCTACAAAAGACTTAACTGGGCATGGTGATACATGCCTATAGTTCCAACTACTCAGGAGGCTGAAATGGGAGGATCACCTGAGCCCAGGAAGTCAAGGTTGCAGTGAGCTGTGATTGTGCCACTGCACTCCAGCCTGGATGACAGAGACCCCAACCCAAAATAAATAGTTGCTATTGTGCACAGGCATTTTCTATGACCTGATTTAAGTTTTCCTTGTCATTCTGTTTATGTCTTGTGTTTGTGTGGAGCTCTGCTGTAACATTTGTGTGGGGAATGGCAGTTGACCCACACATGGTCATTGAATTCCGTTGCCAGCTGGGCTCTGCCAGTGACAGGGAAATAGCAACCATCAAACCAGACATAGTCCTGCCACCTCAGCCCCTGGAGGCTATCAGGGGAGACGGATTTACACGAATACTGGCAAATGTGTTATATGGACTTAAGAATGCATTGATATGGGGGCAGATTGGGAGGGACTGATATTTACGTTGAGAAGGAGATGTAAGATTTATCTGGTCAGGTCTTTGGGCTAGAACATGTTTGCTGAGGACCCCTCTCTTCCTGGGAGACTTTTGAGCGTTAGATGCTCATGTTAGGAGGTCAGGGGTGCCTGGGCCGGGGCCCTGATGTCACCTGAGGGCTGGGGGCTATGGGCTATGGGCTGTGGGCAGCTGATATGGGCCGGGCACACAGACATCCTCACCCCACAGCACCATCTCTGGAGACTGAGCTTAACACGTTCAGCATAAAAGATCAATGTGGAAAGAGTCTAGTCCAGCCAGGTGTAGTGGCTTACACCTGTGATCCCAGCTGAGAGAAGATTGCTTGAGCCCAAGAGTTTGATCAGCTTGGGCAATGCATCGAGACCCCATCTCTTAACAAAACAGAAAAGAATCCAGCCTGTGATTTCATAGCCAGTGTTTGAGATGGATTTGAGACAGGTTATACATTGGTCCCTGGCCAGTCTGTGCAGTGTCTGTATAGCCTCCTGCGCATGTTAGCACCCCTCACAGTAATAAACCCCATCTCTGTCTACCCAGCAAGTCACGAGGGAAGGCGTTCTCCTTTCCCCACTGTGAGAAGGGTCCAGGCCCCGCTTTGGGCCATGTCACATGTCCTCAAGTGCAGCCACATTCTCAGTGTTGTGCTAATGACGCAGATGAACATGACCCTGTGAACTCGAGTGTAAGGAAAGAACAGGAGTGAACCAGAGTGAACATGTGCTTACACAGATGAACACATACATGTGATGAGCAGAAGGGAGACATGCAGAGCCCTCCTTCTCGTTCTCCCAGGTCTGAAGGGTGCCAATGCCCGTGGGTTACTAGTGGCAATCTCCATGTCGCCCTCACCCAGCCTACATGTCAGCAGCTCTGGCTTCTCTGCCTAATAGAGTGTCTGTTTTCTGTTGCTGTAACTGAGTACCTGAGGCTGAGGCTGAGGCCGGGTAGTTTTTAAAGAAATAGACATTATTTCTTTTCTTCCTTTTTTTTTAAGGTCGCCTAGGCTGGAGTGCAGTGGCATAATCATGGTTCACTGCAGCTTCGACTTCTGGGGCTCAGGTGATCCTTCTGCCTCAGCCTCCCGAGTAGCTGGGTCCATAGGCATACACCACCACTCCCATCTAATATTTTTTTTTTTTTTTTTGGTAGAGATGAGGTCTTGCTGTGTTACCCAGGCTGGGTATGGGTCTTGAACTCCTGAACTTAAATGATCCTCCCACCTTGACCTCTCAAAGCAAGCCATTGCACACGACCCATGACTTTATTTCTTAGTTTCTGGAAGCTGGCATGTCCAAGATAGAAGGGCTCTGTCTGGTGAGGATCTTCTTGCTGGCAGGAGCTCTGCGAATCACCGGGCCCTGGACATCCCATGGCAAGGGCACCGGTAAGAGGTGGCCTATCTGGCTTTTGTAACTAGACCCACCCCCTCGCTAACCCACTGGCCCATGGCTGGGTTGATCCATTCATGAGGGTGTTCTGTTCCATCGTTCCTTCGTATAAATCAGCTACTTCTGGATGATGGGGTGTGGTCAGCCCAGCCACTGCAGTGACACGTGCCCATTGCCACACGGCTAGGCGGTGAAACGGGCTGCTTGGTGAGAGAAATACCACCTGCACACCACGCCTGCAGTTAAAGCAGGTCGCACATGTGTGGGTTGTGGGGCTGGCAGAGGGCAGAGGCACAGCTGGGAGAAGGAAAGCCACATCTGGGGCCCACATCTGACCTGGTATCTCCTCCATGATGGGAGGACTGAGTGTGGCCAGCCTGCCACCAGGCGACAGCTTGATCCCCTGGGGAGTGACACCCTTGGGATGAGGCAGATGGCATGGTGCCTGCCCTGTGGCCTTTATTCCCTTTCTATTTAATAACTTTAGGGGTTACAAATAGCTTCCGGCTGTGGTCTTCTCATCATGGGCCCCTGGAGCATGGAATTTGGAGAAAGAAAATGCATGTCCCTGGATCATGAAATTCGGTCCATGGGGACGTGAACAGTTATCTTGAGAGGTCTTCTCTGGTGGCCATCCACCTGGGATGCAGATCCCCTCAGAACCTGCATCCTTTCAGAGATGTCTACCATGTCCTTTTGCATCCTTGTCATCAGTCCTGTTCCTTCCCTTCTTGACCCTCCAACTAAACCTTTGGAAGCTGTTCAGTGTGTGCACACCGGCACCGCCCACTCCAGACACTGAACATCCAGACTCCTGCTTGAGGCTTCTCCTGGGAGGGTGAGACAGACTGCCCTGGCACGTGCCTGTGGTGTGTCCTTGTGCCACTGTCTCCTGCAGTCTTCCCTCAAGGGACGACAGTGCTCTAGCCCTTCACCCTCAGGTGTGTGAGCATGTCACAGAGACCCATCTGTAAACCAGGCTTTTTCTCTGGCGGCTGGGTTCGAGCACGACCCCAGGAAGCACAGGCACGGGCAGAACAGCGGGAACCACAAGGCTGGTTCTGTCAAGTTGCATGGCTACTGCCGTGCTGTGTCCGCGTGCCCCCTGGGACTGCCTGAGCTCAGTGTCTGACACACTGCTTCCATCTGAGAATAGGTTGCCGCTGTGTGTGTCCAAACTCACACACTGTCCTGGGGGGATCAGTCGACATCCAGCTCAGCCTGGATGCTCTGGACACACGTTCACTTGATGTCCTGTGGTTGGTCGATCCATCTCTGTCCTGTACCCATCGTGAGCTGTTTCTTATAAGTAGAACCCTCTCCAGCAGAAGAGGGCATGTATTTGCCCAACGCACCCGGCGTCTGAGCTAAGGTCTCCTGTTGGTGCTTGTCACAGACATCCAGCCGCAGTCTGTGTTCATGGCCACTTCAAGGAGGGCTGTGTCTGCCGCATCATGGGAACCAGTGCCTGGGAAGCTTGTGTTAACCTGAGCTCCATGCTTGTCTTCCGGTTTAAACTGAGGTCTCACAGGATACTCTGGAGTGGGTCAAAGCACATTCAGACATGGCATCTGCTCCCTTCAGAATCTGTGTGGTCTATGAGGCCTTGTGCCACATTTGGGAGCAGACGCCATGGAGGTGTGTCTTGGCACAGTCTAGCACACGGAACCCTGGGAGCTTTGCCAAGTGTGCTGGCCCCAGGTCTCCATCCTCTGTGTTGTATGTGTCGTATCCGAGCATCTGAAGGGTTTGAAGCTTCTTCCTACTCATGAGCTCCTCTCCCCTCTCCACGTAATATTATCAGTGCAGACCCAGACGTAGATGTGTGCCGCATCGGGTCCTCTGGAGTCTGCATCTTGGCGAGAACAGGAGACTTGAGCTGTGTGAGTGTATGAAGTCCACGTTATCCTTCAGGCCCAAGTGGTGAGTTAACCAGGTCTGAACAGTGGGTGTGAGGATATGAAACCCCTGCAGCAACTCAGTGTCAGGCCTTTGGGCCCCAGACTTGAGACTTCTTGTTACACAGATGAAGCAATATTCTAGGCCATGATTGGCAAACTGTGGCCCATTGGATACACTCGGCCCTACACTGTTTTTCTAGGTGAAGTTTTATTGGCCCACAGCCATGTCCATTTTTCTACACACTATGTGGCTTCTTTCATACTACAAGGGCAGTGTGGAGTATTTGCAAGATGGAATAATGCTCATAGAGCCCAGCTCCTCCCGGAAGTCCCTTTATTTTTTTATTTTTAAAACAGGATTTATCGAGAGGACAGAAAAGCTCCCACAGTGGGAGGGGGCCTGAAGGGGTTGCCCCACAAGTCCCTTTAGAGCAGGGTCATCACTCAGAGCCCAGCCCCTCCCGGAAGTCCCTGTAGAGCAGGGTCAATTCCTATCTGGGAGGCTCCTTTCTCTTCCATTCCTAGGGACATGGGGGTTATTTTGCACCCCTGCAGAGTGTCCTGCGGGCTGAGCTGTCCCAACTCCCAGTGTGTTCCCTGTGCCCCTGACCGTGACTGCTTGCTTGTCTTGGGCAGTGAAGTGCTGCCCACCACACATGTCCTTCTCTGTCTGGACTTTCGTTCTCCTGTGGAAATGGACCACTCCTCCCGATAGCAGTTCCCCCTGCGCCCATCCGTGTGTGTGAAGAGTCCGATCACAGAGCTTTCCGGGAATGGTGTGCTCCCACTACTGGCCTGTTTCTGAATACTTTTGTGAGAGAGTGTCTTCTGAATCATCAATCTGGTGGGGAGGGGGCTGTGTGGATTGAGGGGAGGAAGTTCAGGGATGTGGGCCTGTGTTTCTGGGACTCCAGGGGACCCTCACTGCAGACAATGTCATCAGAATCCCTGGAAACACATGTTCACTGGGGTGGCACACGTGCTAGCATGAATTAGCTATGTTTCAGGGAAAAATTAGTGTCTATCCAGTTGCCACCAAAGTAAACACATTTGGGGGCCTCACAGCCTGAGGACCCTAGTCTGAGACCCCCCAGATCATAAGTACAGTTTGTATTAGGGAAGTAGACATGTCTTTATGACCCTGTGAAATCTCAGGGCACCAGGCCCCTCGTCCATTGCGTAAGGACTGTGTTATCGTGAGGGTGAGTTTGGCTCATGAACGATACACTCTGGAACTTTGTTTTTGTCATTTGATTACCATTCCATAGGTCAGCAGTTGGACTGCTTTTCTGTGTTTGATTTATTAAAGATTGTGATAAATTTTTTTTTTAAAAAGAGTTCATCTGCAAACTGCATGTGGTTTAAAGATTACAATACTGTAATCCCAGCACTTTGGGAAGCCGAGGTGAGAGGATGCCTGAGCCCATGGGCTTGAGACCAGTCTGGGCGACTTGGCAAGACCTCATCTCTACAATAAATCAAAAAATTAGCTGGGCGTGGCAGCGCGTGCCTGTAGTTCTGACTACTTGGAAGGCTGAGGCGGAAGGATCGCCTGAGCCCAGTGGGTCGATGTTGGGGTAGCTGTGAGCATGCCACTGTACTTCAGCCTGGGTGATGGAGTGAGACTCCAACTCAAAAAACAAACAAAAAAAGATTACAATAAGATAAACATGAAAGTACCTGAGGGAGAAATGAATTAAAAAACAAACTGGCTGAAAAAATTGAAAGGATACATACTATGGAAAGATGTTCCCTGAGAGGAGCCTAGCAGGACATATGTTGGCCAGGTCTGGTGACCATGCTTGTTGGCCACTGTGTGGGAGACCTCGTCCATGTGAGCATTTCCACCAAAACCCCATTGAGACTGGCCAGGACTTTAAATGTGTTCTGAATTTTGTACATACCTGGTCATGCTTTCGCTGATCTCTTTGGATCAAAGCCAGTGGCATGTTCCCTTTTCTGCCATCGTCTTGCCCAAGAAGAGTTCAGAATGTCTGCGTTCAGAGCATGTGTCCAGGAAGGACGGTCTTTCTGCCCACATGGCAGTTCCAAGGTCATGGCTTGTCCTAGAGGAGGCTGGATCTCAGAGGCCTCAGACATGACCTGCATGTCTTACTGCTCTCTACCCAGTGCCCGGCACAACGTCAGAACTTCTTAGCCATTTGCTGAGAGTGAAGCACATGCGGAGCGGAACATGTCCAGGGAGGCTCAGAGCTCCAAACTGCTTGAAGCTCCTGCGTGGGTGGCCGGGGAAGCCCACCAGATACATACTTTGGGTTTCTAGCCTTCTTCATACCCCTCGCAGTTCAGACCAGCACCACGGCAGAAATGTCACATATAGGTCATTTCCGTAACTTAGTTTCCATACCCTCCATTAAACAAAAGCTGGTGAGATATTTGTCTAATATATTATTTAATCCCATATATCCAAAATATTGTTTTAGCATGCAGTCAATGTTTTTAAGTGGCACTTTTAAAAAGTAAAACCCAGGCCGGGCACGATGGCTCAAGCCTGTAATCCCAGCACTTTTGGAGGCCGAGGTGAGGGGGTTGCCTGAGCCTATGAGTTTGAGAACAGCCTGGGCAGCTTGGTGAAATCTCATCTCTACAATAAATAAAAAAATTAGCTGAGCGTGGTAGTATGTGCCTGAAGTTCCGGCTACTTTGAAGGCTGAGGCGGAAGGATCAACAGAGCCCAGCA
>NW_007249931.1:270369-282567 GCF_000164805.1 Carlito syrichta | reverse complement strand
CACTGGCCGGGCACAGTGGTTCATGCCTGTAATCTCAGTACTTTGGGAGGTGGAGGCGAGAGGATTGCCTGAGTCCAGGGGTTTAAGACCAGCCCAGGCAACATGGTGAGACCTCACTTCTACAATAAATCAAAAACTAGCCAGGTGTGGTAGTGCGCACCTGTAGTTCCGGCTACTTGGAAGGCTGAGGTGGAAGGATCAACAGAGCCCAGCAGGTCGACGCTGGGGTGACCGTGAGCATACCACTGCACTCCAGCCTGAGTGATGGAGTGAGACTCCAACTCAAAAAAAAAAAAGTAAAGCCTGTTCTTCAGTCATACTAGCATGATATTCATTGCTCAGCAGCACATGTATCTAGAGAACCCTGACCTGGCCACTGCTGTGCTGGCCCTGCTGCGTGTGTATCAGGTGTGTGTAATGGGCTTGCAGGGGCAACCCCAAGGTCAGGAGTTCAGGCTTATGAGACAGGCTGACCTGTGTTCACACCACCATGTGGTGAAGCAGACCAGTCAGTGTTATCTGAATCGGGGTTTTCTTTCTTAGCTATTAAGTAGGTGTGATATCTACGGTGAGGGTTGTTGTGATAATGAAGTGAACTATATTTGTAAGGCTTGACTGAGTCTTACAGTGTGTGCCACTCCTCAGTAATTGACAGTGGGTGTTACAAATGCTCATGGAGTAAATTGGTCTTACTGGCTTTCTCACGTATCATCTGACGAGAGCGAGGGTGGGAGGTTTGATAACTGATGTGTAATGCTTCCTGGTTGTGATGGATGTGAATGTGTCTCCAGACATCCTGGCCCAGAGGATGGAGAGTGCATCTGTGTAGACTTACAAGCCACCCTGGTGTGGTGGTGGCATTGAGGAGAGGCACATTCAGACATACTCACCACCAGCCTGCCAGATGGCAATTGTTGACATGCCCCATGGTGAGTGCTACATGTGCTCTTCTGCAGGGACTCCGGGTTGGTCCCCACACAGCTAGAGTCCTGAATTGAGCCTGAGCAGTCCTGCTCCTGGCTCATTGTGGAGGTGCTGGAATGTGCCAGAGCATGTGGGTTTGGAAGTCAGCCCTGGAGTGTGTGCTTTAGAAGAGGGGGATGCCTCAACTCCTTCATGAGTTTTATCACTGTGACCACATTTAGGGCTTGAGTCTCCTTATCCATCAGGTGAGACTATCACCATTTCCCAAGGGGCAGCAGGGATGTGAGAGTTCTCTGTCTAGTTGCAGGGAGGTAAGTTCCTGTGTTAGAAGTACTGTTAGAGCCAAATGTTTGAGATCCAACAGTGAGCAAATGTGGACTGAGGAGAGCTGCTGGGTCCACTGGGCCACAGGGTAGACACTGGGACTGCCCTGGCTCTGTATGGCACATGTGTGCACATGCGCGTGGAATACCTGGGGACTTCCTACTAGGATTCCATTACCTCCAGGCACGGAGTGTGTGAATTTGTTCTGCTGTGGGTTCAGGCACCTTCTATCTTTTCCAGCAGGTCATGTTTCTAGGGACCCAGTTGGCCTTCATGAAGAACAGACAGAGGCAGCAAGGATGGTGCCTGACTGTCTGATCAGCTGCTACCAGTTATACCGAAAGCGTGTTTTTCTAAAGATGACATCCCGTGTCCACCATATAGACATAGTTCTGTCTAGTCAGACTTGTCTCCACAGCTTCTTGAGCAAGTGAAGCTTCCATCAAGGACTGAGTTTCTAGTTGAACCACTCCAGGGAGCGAAGCCTAGTTGGTTAGGGGTCACCTTTATATTCGTCTCAGTGTTTCAGCATTATTAATTTGACCTCGTGGTGCCAAATGCATGCTTCTTATTTGCTGTGGCACACAGTAAGGAGGGAAGCATCTTTTCCTCTGGGAAGTTCTTTGTCATCACCCTTTATCATGTGTGTAATGTGCTTAGGATTGTGCTGCAGTGAGGGAAATTGGGTGTGAGAGTTCCCTGTCTAGTTGCAGGGAGGTAAGTTCCTGTGTTAGAAGTACTGTTAGAGCCAAATGTTTGAGATCCAACAGTGAGCAAATGTGGACTGAGATGAGGAGAGCTGCTGGGTTCACTGGGGGCCTGCAAGTCCCATGCAGGTGTGTGCCCTGCTTCCTCCACTCCAGTGAACACCGACAGATGACTTCTGCAGTCCAAACCACGATGCTGCAGGACTCAGTGAGCTTTGAAGACGTGGCTGTGGACTTCACCCAGGAGGGATGGACGTTACTGGACTCAGCTCAGAGATACCTATACAGCAATGTGATGCTGGAGACCTGCGAGAACCTGGCCTCCATAGGTGAGACTGCCTCCACTCTTTGTAGCCATCTGGAACATTTGATGTACTTACTGTGTTGCAGGATTGGTGGTGACAGATCAGGACACAGTGGGAAATGACAGACGTAATCACTTCCCTGATGGGCTTTCTTCTAGTGTGGTTCTTTTCACAGTGACCTAGGATTGGTGGGATCACCGTCACTCTTTAGAGATGCGACACTCAATCCACCAGAGACACATTGGTCAGTGTCTGTTGCGAGGGCTGTCATCTGCGTTTTAACCAGCCCCCTGGATGACTCTGACTCATTCTAATGCTGAGAACCCCTGGGAAGTAGTTTCCCAAGGGAAAGAAGACCACTCTTCACTCCTATCTCAATAAAAGCTTAGTGGTTTTTACGTGTGTTGATGCCTGAATGTCAGGTGTCTAGGGTCAGAGATGGCCAATCTCTTAGGGACACAGAAGGTTGGGGTACTTGTATTTTAGACCTTTTTGAAGTGATGTCGCTGCTTTCTTAAGACGTGCAGCTCCTGTTTCTTGGGTAACTCACTTCTCTTGCATGAGTCTTCTTTACTTGTGGATCTTTCCCTGTGTCCAGGAAACGACCTGCTCTATCCCAGTGTAATCTGTTGGCTGGGGGGAGAGGAAGAGCTAAGCACAGTGCAGGGAGTTCTCCAAGGTGAGTGTGTGAGGAACATATCTGGTTGATGAGAAGTTCAGTGTGGTTAGAAGCACAATGAGGAAATGTCTTGAGATCCACCTTGTCACTTAATGTGAGGCCATTGGACTTGGTAGTTTGGAGGTACCTTCACCTTCCCATATTTCATTATCCATCTGACCCAGACTTTCCTGGGAGCTCACAAATGACCTGCCTTATCTTTGAGTTTGTGTGGGTTTTTTGTTTGGTTTGATTTTTAGAGACTGGGTCTCTGTTGCTGAGGCTGGGCTGCAGTGGTGTGATCATAACTCACTGTAGCCTGCAACTCCTCAGCTCAAGAAATTCTCCTGCCTTGGCCTCCCAAGTAGCTGGAACTACAAGTGCACCATCACTGGCTAATTTTTAATATTTTTTGTATAGATGGTGTCTTGCTATGTTACCCAGTCTGGTCTCGAACTCCTGGCCTCAAGCCATCCTCCCATCTTGGCTTCCCAATGCGTTGGTATTACAGGCCTGAGCCACTGCACCAGCTGAGTTTGTGGTTTTAATATATACTCTCGGTCGGGCTCAGTGGCTCAGCCTGTAATCCCGCACTTTGGGAGGCCGAGGTGAGTGACTTGCCTGATCCTGTGGGTTCAAGACCCGCCTGGGCAACTTGGTGAGACCTCATCTCTACAATAATTCAAAAAAATTAGCCGGCATGGTAGCGCGCGCCTGTAGTTCCAGCTACTTGGAAGGCTGAGGCGGAAGGATCGCCAGAGCCCAGCAGGTCGAGGCTGCAGTGGCCGGAGCGGCCACTGCACTCCAGTCTGGGTGACAGAGTGAGACTCCAACTCAAAAAAAAAGAATTAAAAAATATATATACTCTCTGTGCACATCTCTTCTACTCTCCTCTCTTTTGATAATACTGTTTCTGTTCACCATCTTGTTTAATGTTCATAGAATAAATTATTTTTCAAAAGTTCTAAATTTTGACCCCCAGTTCTTATGATTGCCAAATTGTAGACATAGCTAAACAGTTCAAATCTGCCTTTTTTTTTTTTTTTAACTGTTTTGTATTAAAATAAATGCCAATGTGTTTGGTGATTTTTAACTTGTTCAGCCTGCCACTTTGTTCTGCAAACCCTCATATCTTTTTTTCTGATACAGAATGGCGACTTAAAACCAAAGGCTCTACACTTCGACAGGATATTTTTTGCTTAAAAACATCAAATTAGACACAAACGGTAAGATGAATAAAAGAGATATCTTATTTACCATGCCCATAAGAGATTGGGAATTCCATTCTAGAAAATCAACAAAAATGTGAGCATTGAGAGAGAAGTAGCATTCACCTAAGGCAGAGGAATGTCTGTAGTAGTACACTCTGAAAATGATTAATTTGCAGACACCCTGCTTCTATCTCAAAACCTGGTATAGGCAGTTCCTATATACACACCTTCAAGTTGCAAACCTTCAGATGCAAACATGCATTCGCATGTCCAGTCACATAAGTTAGCTGATGTGCCTGGTATACATTGTCACATGCATGCATCCTCTACAAGTGGTTGTACTTTTTGTACTTTACAGTACTGTATAGAGTACAGTAGTACAATTTCTTTATTTCCAACCCATGATGTCTGGAAGCAAGTGTTAAAGCAGTGGTGATATGGCCAGTACTGCTAAGAAGTACTAAACAATATCGATGGGGAAAAAAAGTGAAAATAATTGAGAGAGAGGGGCAAGGTGAAAGGATGGTAGACATCGCTTATTCTAAGTACAAGGACAAGATCATGGAACATGTGAAGACTACTGTGCCAGTGATGTCAACAATAATATTAGAGAAGCGTGGAAACGTGATGGAGGAGATGGAGAAATTTCTCAGTGTGTGGATGCAGGATCGGCATCAGCGTCGAGTTTTGCTCAGCTTAATGCTGATTCAAGAGAAAGCCAAAAGCCTTTAAGAAGAATTGAAGAAACATGGTAAAGAATCAGAGGATATGTCTTTTAATGCCAGCCATGGCTGGTTTCATCAGTTCAAGGCCAGAGCCAACCTTCACAACATAAAAGTAAGTGTCAAGGCAATGAGTACAGTAGCTGCCTGGGAACTTGCTGAAATGCTTCAAGAAATTATTGATGGAGGCATGTGTTTACTGGAGCATGTTTTTAAAATGATTGAGACAAGACTATCCTGAAAGAGGATACCAGACTGAAGTTACATCAGTAAGGAGGATAAGTTGATGCCAGGCTATCAAGCAGCAGAGGATAGGCTAACTCTGTTGCTTGGTGGCAGTGCTTCCAGCAATGTGAAGCTAAAGCCTCACTTAGTTTATCATTCAGAAAACCCAAGAGCTTAACAACATAGACAAGAACTGTCTTCCTGTTGTGTGGAAGAGTAACCCCAAAGCCTGGGTTACACAGGCCATTTTCCAGGACTGGTTTTTCTGCCACTTTATCCCACAAGTAGAGAAATGTTTCTTGGAGAAAGACATTCTTTTGCTGCTCAACAATGCTCCCAGCCTCCTCCCATTCATGGATGGCTTTCATCCTAAAGTCAAAGTAGTGCATCTGCCACTGAATACTACATTGCTCATCCAACCTGTTAACCAGGGAGTTACAGCGACTTTCAAGAAATATTATTTACATCACACTTTTCTTCAGGCAGTAAAGTGAGTGACGAATCAGGAACAACCTTGCAACAATTTTGGAAGGACTGTAACATCTACAAGGCCATAAAAACATTAGACTTTGCTTGAAGTGAGGGTACAGCTGTCATCAAGTATGGGATTTGTTTTTTATTTTGTGTGTGTATCAGAGTCTCACTCTGTCACCCAGGCTGGAGTGCAGTGGCCGTTCCCGGCCACCGCAGCCTCGACCTGCTGGGCTCCGGCGATCCTTCCACCTCAGTCTTCCAAGTAGCCGGAACTACAGGCGTGTGCTACCATGCCCGGTTGATTTTTTTAATTTATTGTAGAGATGAGGTCTCACTGCCCAGGCGGGTCTCGAACCCGTGGGCTCAGGCAATCCACTCACCTCAGCCTCCCAAAGGCACGGGATTACAGGCTGAGCCACCGAGCCCGGCTTAATTTTTTGATTTATTGTAGAGACGAGGTCTCGCCAAGTTGCCCGGGCTGGTCTCAAACTCCTGAACTCAGGCAGTTCTCCCAAAGTGAGCCACTGTACCCGGCCATGTGTGGGGTTTGGAAGAACATTTGTTCATCATTTGTTCATGATTGTTGTGGATTTGAGAACACAGACCATGAGTCCAAAGAGGTCTTCAGCCACTTAGTGACCCTCAGTTTAGAAGCTGGAGCTAGGTCTGCAAGAGGAAACTTCATTGAACTCTTTGCTGTGCAGCATGAGGCGCTTACTAATAAAAACCTGGTGGAATTGGAGGCCCAGAGAAAGCATGATGAGAAATGAGAGGAAGAAGAAGTAACTGAGAACCGAAGAGATTCATGATGCAGGAAATGGCAGGGGGATTCTCTTTATTTGAGGAGGCATTGTTAGTTTTTGAGGCACAGGACCCAAATGTAGAAGGGTGCACAAAGATTACAGCAGTTGTTCAACATGCAGTCCAATACTACGGTGTCACCTCTGACTGGAAATAAAAAGCTACTACCCGGACTTCACTGACTTGTTTTTTCAAGAGACTGGGTAAAATTGAATCGAGCAAGAAGCCAGAACCTATGCCATCAAATGAGTGAAATTGCAGCCTGCCCTCTGTCTCCTGTTGCTGACAATCCTTCACCTCTACCATCTCCCATTTCCCATCTCCTCTCCTTCCTCCAGTCAGTAACTCTTCTTTCCTGTTCACTCAATGCCAGCTCCTGTATGCCAGCTGTTGTACTCTACTACTGTACCTTTCAAGGTACCATACTGTAAGATTTAAAATGCTTTCTGGGCAACCCCTTCGGGTCCCCTTCCACTCTGGGACCTTTTCTGGCCTCTCAATAAATCCTACTTTCTCACCAAAAAAAAAAAATGTTTTCGTAGGCTGGGCATGGTTGCTCATGTCTGTAATCCCAGCATCTTGAGGGACCAAGACAAGATGATTGCCTGAGCCCAGGAGTTTGAGACCAGCCTGGGCAACATGGCGAGACCTTGTCTCTACAATAAATTTTAACAATTAGTTGGGCATAGTGGTACACACCTGTAATCCTAGCTACTCGGGAGGCTGAGGTGGAAGAATCACCTGAGCCCAGCAGGTCGAAGCTGCAGTTGCCATGATTGTGCCACTGTACTGCAGCCTGGGTGGCAGTGAGACTCCAACTCCCCCCAGAATGTTTTTTTCTTTATTTTTTGTGTTTGTTTTTTATGTATTTGTGTGAGAAATGTTATAAACCGATTACAGTACTATGTAGCTGATTATGGTAGTTGGGTACGTAAGCTAACTTTGTTAGACTAATGAGCAAATTGGACTTACGAGCATGCTTTAGGAAAGGAACTCATTTGTACGTAGAGGATTTTCTGTACTTCACAGTTCCCTCAAATACATATTTGCCATGTATGTAACTAGGTATTCAAATTCTAGTAACAACTGCATGAAAACATTCAGGAATCTTTTCATGGTTAGAGCAGATGGTACAGATTCTTGCAATAGAGTTCCTTCTTTCAACTTGAAAGTTCCACAGGGCACGTAATATTTGCATGTAATAAAAATGGCAAAAATTGTCATCATCATGTTTCTGTCTTCAGCTGGGTGAAATCTGTTAATATGTCTAAAAAAGCCTTTACTCATCCTCCGTTACTTCATCAACAGGCAGGAAGCCATAGTGGAGTGGAGCTCTGTTACCACAAACAGTGTGGAGAAATCTTCAGTGAACACTTAGAGCAGAACACACACATGAGAACTCAAAACACGGGGAACACTTATGTCTCCAGTCATTATGGAAAATACTTTTTTACTCCCCACAAAAAAGCCTCTACTGGACAGCAGTTTTCTGTGTTGAATCAGTGTGGAAAATCCTTTAGCCTGACTCCAGGTGTCGCTGACCAGAGACCACACACACAAGACAGATCCTCTGACTGCAGTGACTGTGGAAAAGCATTCCCTAATCATTCATACCTTCAGGCACACCTGAGAATTCATAACGGGAAAGATCTACATGAGTGGAAGCAGAGTGGGAGAGCTTTAACTCACCCCACAAGCCGTGCTGTTCCTGTTGAGATGCACACGATAAAGGATCCCCATGTATGTAAGGAGTGTGGAAAATTCTGCAGATCTCCTTCTGACCTTAAAATTCATATACAAACCCACACTGGGGAGAAGGCCTATGAATGCAAGGAGTGTGGGAAATCCTTCCCTATTTCCTCAAGCCCAAATAGACATGTGAGGATTCATACTGGAGAGAAACCCTATGAATGTAAAGAATGTGGGAAGGTTTTCACTGTGTGTTCAGGCCTTACTAAACATGCATGAACACACACTGGAGAGAATTTGTATAAATGTAAGGAATATTGGAAGTCCTACAGTAGGTTTTATCTACTCACTGAACACTTAAGGAGTCACACAGGGGAGACTTTGAATGTAAGGTATATGGAAAATCCTTCAAGGATGCCTCATGCCTTAGTATTCACTTTTGAAGTCACACTGAAGTAAAACCCTATAAATGTAAGGACTGTGGGAAAGTCTTTTCTGTTCCATTAAACCTGCATAAACATTTAAGAACTCACACTGGAGAGAAGCCCTATGAATGTAAGGAGTGTGAAAAGCCTTCACTATTTCCTCAAACCTCACTCAACACATGAGAATTCACACTGGAGAGAAACCTTATGAGTGTAAAGAGTGTGAGAAAGCCTTCACTGCACAATCAGGCCTTATTAAACACCTATGAGCACACTAGAGAGAGATGCTATGAGTGTAAGGAAGGTGGGGAAGCCTTCAGTAGGTTATATTTACTAACTGAACATTTTAAAACTCATGGGAGAGAAACTCTTTGAATGTAAGTTATGCAAAAATTATCTAGAAATTCCTTATGCCTTTAGTAATCACTTTTGCATTCACACAAGTAAAACCATATAAATGTAAGGACTGTGGGAAACCCTTTCCTGTTTCCTCAAGCACATTTAATCAGTTAAGATCTCACACTGGAGAGAAGCCTGTGTGGGAATGTGGGAAAGCTTAAAACAGGCTTTATCTACTAACTGAATGCTTAAAAATTCACAGTGAAGAGAAACCTTTTAAATGTAAGGAATGCTGGAAACCCTTTAGGTATTTCTCATACCTTGCTCATCACACTTGAATTCAGCTGGTGAGAAACCTTACCAATGTAGGGAATGTGAAAAGCACTCAGTTATGCCCATTCCCTTCAAACACATGAATGAATTCACACAAGATGCCTCATGAACTTGAGGAATGTAGAGAGCCCTCAGAATCTCATCACAGTCCAGTAGGCAAGACCTCACATGGAACCACACAGTGTAAGAAGCACAGAAAGCCTTCACTGCTTCCTCAAGTCTTACTGAAAATGTGGGGTCCTCTTGTTGAGAGAGACCCTATTAATAGGTGATATTTGAAGAGTAGTTCTACTCAAGACTTTAATCTTTGCTTGTGCTCTCACAATGGAGAAAAAACCTAGGAAGGTAAGAAATGGTGGAAAGTCATCTTTCTCTTATATTACATTATTCCTCAACCTTTAATAAATGTGATTCACACTCGAAGACACTGGTTGTTCAAGATATGGGAATTGCCTCCCTGTGTTCTGAAATCTTTTGTGCTGACAGAGACGTGGCTTTCTGGGTGGTTGTGTAGACATATTTTGAACATTGATTCTACACTAGTCATTCCTGGAGTGCTATGTCTATCTTTTCCTATAGCAACACCACTCTAGTCACCTTGGCTGCAATCTGGCCGAAGTGTACCTTCAGGATTCAGACTTAATTCTATCATAGCAGTGTAGATTCTCTGGTTGATTGGTCATGCTCTTAGACAGGGGCTTGTACTGGCCAATGTGGGGGATATAAAGCAACTTAAAATGTATAAAATGCCCTTTTTCTTCTCACAAGGGCTTCTTACAGATAAAAGGTCATGGTGCAAGAAGGAGCAGAGTAGAGAAAGGATGAGATCAAAGTTAGTTCTCTGAGATACCCCGCTTTCATGAGCATGGAGGGAGAGCCATGAGCCCTGCTCCAGGGAGGTGGGTGTTCCTGTTCTAGAGGGCAGAGTCTTGAGAGGAGTGCAGGTAGGATTGTAACCAAACAACTGCCCCCACCCAACAGGAGGAAGGAGGGGTTTCTGGCTTACGTGGGGAAGAGGCTCCAGGAGGGTGGTGTTGAACCTGGGCATTGAGGGATGAGTACAGTTCTGGAGGCAACAGTGGGAAGGAAGGTGGGCTTCGGGAAACAAGGGGAGATTGGCAGAGGCCAGTGAAGGGGGAACCTGGGTGTGCCAGGAGCAGTTGGTGAGATGGAATGTGGGGGAGGAGGGAGCAGTGAGAGTGGGAATGCTGACACAACATTGGGGTGAATGGCGTGGTAAGGGAATGAGGAGGGGGAGCTGGGTGTAAGCCCTGGAGTCCTCCTGGAGTCCCAGGGCAGCTCCCATGTTCGACTGTGGGACCCTGCAGCTTCGGGTATCTCAGAAGTCCCACTCATCATCTGCCCCACTCTGCACTCACAGGTTGGCACTGAACCTGGGAGTCAGCAGGGAACAAACCCAGCCCTGGTGGGCTCCACCCGTGGTGGGAAATATTGAACAGTCAGGAGCAAAAGGCTTTACGAGCTGCAGAGGAGCCTGGCTGGCAGCAGTGACCAATAGGGTGTGAGGCACAGTGGACACTCCACGAAGGCGGGGAAGGAGAGGGCAGCTCTGGGAACCGCTCAGCAACAGGACCTGGAGGTGAACGGATCCTGTCCCGGCCGCAGCGCAGCCCCCACCATGCCTTTGCCCACAGTTCTTCCTCCTACACGCTGAACTGCAGGCCTCGCTGTCTCGAACAGCCACTGGGACCCCCTCCCCGCCAGAGGTCGTCCAAGGGCTGTCACTCAGTCCTCGGCCCGACCTCCGCTGCTGACTCCGCCCACACAAGTGCTGTCACTCAGTCGTAGGCCTTCCCTGGCCAGTGCACTAGCATCCTCCCCGCCCCTGGACGACCGCTGCCCGGCCAGCGCCGGGTCTTGGGACCCCTCTGGCTGCGCCACTCCCTCGCGGCTCAGCCCGGACCGCGGAGCCTCCCCGAGATCGCCCCCAGCCTCCCTCCCCTCCCCCTGCTCGTGGAACTCCACGCACTGGCGTTGGGGGACAAGGGGCTACGGCACGGGTCACGGAATAACTTCGGGACCACATAATTGCGACGGGGAAGAGGACCAGGTGGGGACAGGGGAGGGCGGGGGACGGGGGCTCCCTGCAGACAACTATCAGCTCTGGCAACAGGGACACAAGCTCCACTGCTCTTCCCGACGAGACCCTTGACCTCCGCTCTGCCTCCCGCCTCCCCTCCCCAGGCCCCAAATGTCCTCTCCAAGCTTCGTATGCTGCTCGGATAGGGCCCTGCCAGTTATTTTAAAGGCCCGTCGTCTGTGAAAGCGGATGCAGCACACAGGAGTGCGGGGGGAGATGGGACAGACGGGGGAGGGAGAGAAGCCCAGCCGGTTCCAGGGCCCCAGGCAGGCCCTGGGAGATGTGGCAACCCGTCCCAGTTTCCACACTGGGGTCAGTCCTCCCAGATGGGGGTGAGGGGCTGTGGGGTAGAGGCTGCCACAGGGCGGAGGCAGGACTGTGCAGGACTCCAGGGCTTGCTCCCAGCTCCCCTTCCTCATTCCCAAGGCGGGGGAGAGGAGGGCCTGGGGTCCAGCCGCCCCTTCCCCATCCCCACCCACCTCACTGGGGCTCCCCTTCCAGCCCCTCGCCTGCAGCCCGGCCTCCACGCCCTCTGAGGTGGGAGGCCCAGCTTCCTCAGCCTGAGCTAACTCATCCCTCCCTCGATGCGTCCACCTGCCTTGGGATCTCGGTCCAGGCGCCCCCACCCACCCAGCCAAAGCCACAGGCGGCTCACAACGTCGCTGGCCGTCAGTGATTCCAGGCTCTGCTGTCCAACCAGGCCCACCTGCCTCCCCCTCAGCTTAAACACCCCTCCCAGGCCGCCTTGGAGGCAGCAGGCCCGGGCCCTCGCACACCTGGACGGTCACCCTCTCCCGGGCCTGCAGCGCTGGGTCGGCGACCCCCACGGGAGTCGCCAGGACGACGTCCCCAGTGGACCAAGGCGTGCCGGCCTGAGCTCCGCCCACTCCCCCGGCCCCGCGTGGCGGGATGGGGAGCACCTGGGCGGCCGGGCTTTGCGGCAGGAAAGGGCGGGGGTCG
>NW_007249931.1:269264-270146 GCF_000164805.1 Carlito syrichta | reverse complement strand
CCTGCGCCGCCAGCGCCTTGGGCGAAGGACCTGGGCGGGGCCCGGAAGTGGGGGAAGGCGGGGCCTGGGAAGGCCCTGGACGGGACCGGGAAAGGGCTGGGGGGGCCCGAGAAGGGCCGGGGGCGGAGCTAGGGAAGGATCTGGGCGGGACTCGGAAAGAACCGTGGACCGGGCCCGAGTTGCAGGGGCGGGTCTGAAAGGGGCGGGTAATGGGGCCGAGCCTTGAGGGGCGTGGTCGAGTCACAAAGAGGAAGTAGGCAGAGGGGCCTCAGGGCTGGGACGGCGGCCAGCATCTTCTACGGTGTGAAGGCGGGGCTGGGCCGCGAGGGGGCGGGGCCCCGTGAGGGCGGCGCGGGGGGCGCGGCCGGCGGGTGCTTGGGAGCCCTCGGGGCGCCCGGGGTGGGCAGGGCAGTCAGGTGGCCTCAGGGCGCTGTGGGTGCTCAGGTTGCTCAGCTCTCTGAGGTACGCGGCGTGCAGCAGGTTTATCCCGCGGGCGCGGGGCGCTCAGGTGCGCCGGGCGCTCAGGCGCGCGGGGCCGGTCGTCAGACGCGCGGGAAGGGGCGGCCGCGCTCGGGCCCCAGAGGGCGGTCGGGACGACGCGGAAGGGGCCACCCCCGCGCTTCCACCCGGAGCCCTTCCCCGAGGGAGTCTCGTTCCAGGACAAGGTAGGCCGCGTCGTCTCCAGCTCCGGTTTCCCCCGTGACGTTTGCGAGGAAGCCAGCCGACCCTGGGGCGACCCAGCCTCCCCAGCGCCCCCAGCCGCGGGCCTCCTGCTCGGGGCGTGGGCTCCGCGCTCCGTCGACCTTCCGGCTCGGCGGGTTTGCGCTCGGGCGCGCTGCCGGCCCTCGGTTCGCGGGCCCTGGAGCGGACCGCTCGGCGCGA
>NW_007249931.1:268588-269244 GCF_000164805.1 Carlito syrichta | reverse complement strand
CACGGGCTCGCCTGCCGGGGTCGGAAGTCAGGGGCTCCTGTGGCCCTCGGAGCGGTGTCGTCAAGGCTCGTCGTGCCGCGCGACCGAGCTCGGCGCCCGGAGGACCTCCGGCCGTCCTCCCGCTGGCGGTCCTCCCGCTGGCGGGCGTCTGCGGCCGACGGTCCGCCTTTGGGGCCGGCGCCTCCGTGAAGGTTTGGGACGAGCATCTGCCCGAGGGCCGTTCTCGGTCCTCTGGGGCCCCAGCTGGGAGTGGCATCGTCGGGTGGCGTGGTGACTCTGGGTTTCGCTCTTGGAGGGACCCTTGCTTCCCTTTTCGATCTTCACAGTTTAAACGATGGCAAAATGCGCACAATTGAAAGCTCAGCACTTTAGCCGAGCGTGGTGGCTCACACCTGCAAACTCTGGAAGGCAGGGGCAGGATGGCGGCTTGAGCCCGCGAATCCGAGACCAGCCTTGGCCACTCGGTGAGACTCAGTTTCTAGAAAAAAATAAATAATAAAACTTAAAGATAAAACACTTGGCCGGGCTCGGTGGCTCAGCCTGTAATCCCGCGCTTTGAGAGGCCGAGGTGAGTGAATTGCAGGTGTCCACGGGTTCAAGACCCGCCTGGGCAACCTGGCGAGACCTCATCTCTACAATAAATCAAAAAATTAGCC
>NW_007249931.1:268165-268568 GCF_000164805.1 Carlito syrichta | reverse complement strand
GCGTGGTGGCTCACACCTGCAAACTCTGGAAGGCAGGGGCAGGATGGCGGCTTGAGCCCGCGAATCCGAGACCAGCCTTGGCCACTCGGTGAGACTCAGTTTCTAGAAAAAAATAAATAATAAAACTTAAAAATGAAGTACAACTATTTTTAGCTGAATGTGGCTTTTTCCCTTCATTGTGTGGTGTATTACATTGATTGAGTTTTATGTATGAACCATCCTTGCATTCTGGGAATAGATCTACTTGGTCATGGCATATAATCCTTTCAGTGTGCTTCCAGATTCAGTTTGCTAGCATTTTGTTGGTTTTTTGTTTTTTGGGGTTTTTTTGAGTTGGAGTCTCACTCCGTCGCCCGGACTGGAGTGCAGTGGCACACTCCCGGCCACTGCAGCCTCGACCTGC
>NW_007249931.1:266417-268145 GCF_000164805.1 Carlito syrichta | reverse complement strand
GCTGCGGTGGCCAGGAGCGGCCACTGCACTCCAGTCTGGGCGGCTGAGTGAGACTCCAACTCAAAAAAAATAAAATAAAATACTTACAGCTTTAACCATTTTTAGCCACACCATTCGGTGGCATTAAATACATTCCCAAGGTTGTGTAACCATCATCATTATGTACTTCCAATTTTTACCGTCATCCCAAACAGGAACTCTGTCACCAGTAAGTGATAGCTCCCCATCCCCCTCTCCCACACACTCCTGGTGGTCACTGTGTTCTGTTTCTGTCTCCATGGATTTGCTTATGCCAGGAACCTCATATAAGGGTTATCCTACAACATTTGTCCCCTAGTGTCTGGCTTCCTTCACTTAGCATCATGTACTCAAGGCTCATTCATCCAAGTTGTAGCATTTATCAGTAATTCATTCCATTTTAGGAACATTGTGCACACATATTTGTTTGAGCCCCTATGTCCGTTTATCTTTGGTGCATACCTAGGAGTGAATTGCTGGGTTCCATGGCAACTCTGTTTACCTGCTTGAGGCACACCCAGCAGTTTTCCACAGTGGCTGCACTATCTTAAATTCCTATCAACAGTGCACAGGGTTTCAATTTCCCCACATCCTCACCAACATTGTCATTTTTTGGGTTTTTAATTTTTAGTTCCTCGTCCCTTTAGCCGTGAGGTGGTATTTTACTGTAGATTTCATTTGCATATCCCTAATGATTAGTGACGTTGAGCATCTTTCATGTCTGTATTGGCCATTTGTGTATCTTCTTTAAAGAGGAATGTCTCTTCAAGCCTTTTTTTTTTGAGTGGGAGTCTCACTTTGTTGCTCAGGTTGGAGTGCAGTGGCACACTCTCGACCACCGCAGCCTTGACCTGCTGGGCTCAGGTGATCCTTCTGCCTCGGCCTTCCAAGTAACTGGAACTACAGGCATGCACCAACACGCCCAACTAATTATTTATTTATTTATTTATTGTAGAGACGAGGTCTCGCCAAGTTGCCCACAAGCCTATTTTTTAATTGGGCTGTTTGTTTTTCTCTTGTTGAGTTTTAGGAGTTCTCCATATATTCTAGAGAGTCTTTTCTTATTTGATTTATGATTTGCAAATATTCTCCCCCATTCTAGGAAGGGCCATTTTACTGTACTGATACTGTCTTTTGATGCACAAAACATTTCAATTTTCACAAAGTGCAATCTATCTTTCCTTTTCTTTCCTGTGCATTGGATTTTATATCCACTAAATCATTGCCACATTCAGTGTCATGAAGATTTCCCCTGTTTACTTCTAAAAGTCTCATAGATTTAGGTCTTACATTTAGGTCTCTGATCGACTTCAAGTTAATTTTTGTATATGGTGCTAGGTAAGAGTCCAGCTTCATTCCTTTGCCCATGGATATCCAATTTTCCCAGCACCATTTGTTGAAAAGATTGTTCTTTCTCCATTGAATACTCTTGATATCCTTGTCAGAAATAATTTGTTCATATGTGTGAGGGTCTATTTCTGGGCTCTCTGTTCTATTCCATTTGTCTGTATTTCTGTCTGTCTTATGTTTTATTACTGAAGCTTTGAAGTACATTTTGAGATCAGAGTGAGTCCAGCTTTGTTCTTTTCAAAATTGTTTTGATTGTTTGGGGTCCTTTGGTAATTCCATATGGATTTTAAAATGTATATTCCTATTTATCTTTCTTTCTTTTTTTTTTTTTTTTTTTTTTTGAGTTGGAGTCTCACTCTG
>NW_007249931.1:262992-266189 GCF_000164805.1 Carlito syrichta | reverse complement strand
GCAATCCACTCACCTCAGCCTCCCAAAGTGCTGGGATTACAGGCTGAGCCACCGAGACCAACTTATCTTTCTTTCTTTTCGTTTTGTTTTGTTGTTGTTGTTGTTGTTGTTCTGTTGCCCCGCTGTAGTGCAGTGGCACAACCATCGCTCACCACAGCCTTGACCTCCTGGGCTCAGGTGATCTTCTGCCTCAGCCTCCTGAGTAGCTGGGACTACAGATGTGCACTACTATGCCTGGCTAATTTTTTTTTATTTAATTTTTTGTAGAGATGAGGTCTCACTAAGTTGTCTAGGCTGATCTTGAACTCCTGGGTTAAAGTGATCATCCTGCCTCCCAAAGGGCTGGGATTATAGATGTAAGCCACTGGCACCCAGCCAGGTTTTCCTATTTCTGAAAAACATTATTGGGATTCTGACAGGGATTGCGTTTAATTTATTTAAGCAGTATTGACATTTTAATAATATCAATTTTTTCAATCCATAAATGTAGGATATGTTTTTACTGATGTCTTTTTAAATTTCTTTCAGTCATGCTTTGCAGTTTGCATTGTACAAGTCTCTCACCTCCTAGGTGACTATTTAAATATTTTATTCTTAAAAAAAGAAACAAGGTCCTGCTCTGTCTCCTAGGCTGGAGTGCAGTGGCACAGTCATAGCTCATTGCAGCCTCCAACTTTTGGCTCAAGGAATCCTCCTGAGTAGCTGAGAATACAGGTGCATACCACCACACCTGGTTGGTTTTTGTATCTTTTATTTGTTTGTTTGTTTGGGGGTGTTTTTTTTTTTTGAGTTGAAGTCTGTCTCCGTTGCCCAGGCTGGAGTGCAATGGCACAATCATGGCCACCCCAGCGTTGACTAGCATGCTGGGCTTTGGTGATCCATCCGCCTCAGCCTTCCAAGTAGCCAGAACTACAGGCATGCACTATGATGCCCAGCTAATTTTTGATGTATTGTAGAGACGAGGTCTCGCCTAGTTGCCTGGGATGATCTCGAACTCGCGGCTTAGGCTATCCACTTGGTTCGGCCTCCCAAAGTGCTGAAATTACAGGCTGAGCCACCGAGCCCGGCTGGTTTTTCTATTATTTTGTAGAGATTGGATCTCACTATATTGTCTAGGTTGGTCTTGCGCTCCTGGCCTCAAGCAGTCCTCTCATCTCTGCCTCACAAAGTGCTGGGATTACAAGGGTGAGCCACTATATCCAGCCAGTTATTTATTTATTTATTTAGGTTGGAAAATATAGTTTATTTAGAAAGTAAATTAGAGAGAGAGAAGAGAAAGGAGATAGAAGAGATTCACCTCCCCAAGGTAGGGGAGGGGGCCAAAGCTAAGAAACATGGCGACAGTAGCTCAGAGAGTCATGTGGATACACCAGAGTTTAGCAAAGTAGTAGCCTGTTATTTTATCTTTTAGATACTATTGTAAGTGGAATTATTTATGTCATTGCTTTTTTTGATTGCTCATTGGTGGTGTATAGAAATGCAACTGATTTTGCATGTTGATGTTGTATTTTGCTACCTTGCTGAATTCCTTTATTCTAACTGTGTGTGCGTGTGTGTGTGTGTATGTGTGTATGTGTGTAATCTTTAGGACTTCCTATGTTTTTCATAACCTCTGTGAACAGATAATTTTATTTCTTTGTTTTTCAGTTTGGATGCCTGGTACTTCATTTTCTTTCCTAATTGCTCTGGCTAGGTCTTTCAGTGTTTTGTTGAATAAAAGTGGTGAAGGCAGGCAACCCAATCTTGATCTCAGAGGAAAAGCTTTGTCTTTCACTATTGAGAATGATGGTTGCACTGGGTTTTTCATATATGGCATTCGTTATATTGAGGTAGTTTCCTTCAAATCCATATTCGTTCCATTTTTTTTTTAATCATCAGTGTATCAGTTGAAGTGATCAAGTGGGTTTTCTTTTCATTATGTCAGTGTGGTGTATTATATTGATCAAATTTTATGTGCAAACCAATCTTGCATTCCAGAAATAGATCCAGTTGGTCATGGTGTATAATCCTTTCAGTGTGCTTCTGGATTCAGTCTGCTAATATTTTGTTGGGATTTTTGCATTGATGCTTTTAAGTGATATTTGTCTCTAGTTTTCTTGTGGTTTCTTTGTCTGGCTTTAGTTTCAGGACAATACTGGCTCCATAGGATGATTTAGGAAGTGTTCCCTCTTCCTAAATCTTTTGGAGAAGTTTGAGATGTATTGGTACTAGTTCACCTAAAATGGCAGAATTCAGTAATGAAGTCATCTGGTTGAGGACTTTTTGTTGTTTTGACCACCGATGTGATCTTTTTACTAGTTATAGGTCTACTCAGATTTTTTATTTCCACATGATTTAGTTTTGGTATATTTAGTGTTTCTAGGAATTTGTCCATTTCATCTAGGTTATACAATTTTTTCGTATACAATTCTTCATAGTATTCTACTATAATCTTTAAATTTATGTAGAATCAGTAGTAATGTCCCACTTCCATTTCTGATATTACTAATTTGAGTCTTCTGTCTTTTTTTCTTAGTCCATCTAGCTAAAAGTTTGTCAGTTTTGTTGGTCTTTTCAAGGAATCAACTCTTGGTTTTATTCATTTTTGTAGTGTTTTTTTAATTATCTATTTTGTTTATCTTTTCTCTAATCTTCATTATTCCTCCTTTCAGCTAGGTTTGGGTTTAGTTTGTCCTTTTGTGGTTCCCTGAAATGTAGAGTTAGGTTTTTGATCTGAGATCTTTCCGTGTCTTACTCTAAGCATTTTTAACTTTTTTTTTTTTTTGAGGTGGAGTCTCACTCCATTCCCCAGGCTGGAGCGCAGTGGCATGATCACGGCCACCCTGCTGGGCTCCGGCAATCCTTCCACCTCAGCCTTCCAAGTAGCCGAAACTACCATGCCTGGCTAGTTTTTTGATTTATTATAGAGACAAGGTCTTGCTAAGTTGCCTGGGCTGGTTTCAAACACATGGCACAGGCAATCCACTCGCCTTGGCCTCCCAAAGTGCTGGGATTACATTTCTTATTCCAAGCATTTATATCTGTGTTTCCTCTCTGGCAGTGTCTTTGCTGTGTCCCATGTGTTTTGGTACACTGTGTTTTCATTTTCATTTGTTTCTAGGTGTTTTCTCATTTCCCTTGTGATTTTTTTCTTTGATACATTGGTTGTCTTTTTCTTTTCTTTTTTTTTTTTTTTTTGAGTTGGAGTCTCACTCTGT
>NW_007249931.1:260667-262912 GCF_000164805.1 Carlito syrichta | reverse complement strand
CCCAGACTGGAGTGCAGTGGCCGCTCCTGGCCACCGCAGCCTCGACCTGCTGGGCTCCGGCGATCCTTCCGCCTCAGCCTTCCACGTAGCTGGAACTACAGGCGTGTGCTACCATGCTCAGCTAATTTTTGATTTATTGTAGAAATGAGCTCTCACCAAGTTGCCCAGGCGGGTCTTGAACTGGCGGGCTCAGGCAATCCATTCACTTCAGCCTCCCAAAGGCGCGGGATTACAGGGTGAGCCACCGAGCCCGGCTCTGTTATTGATTTCTAACGTCATCCCATTTGGGTTAGCAAAGATACTTTGTATGTCTTCCTTTTAAAATCCATTAATACTTCACTTGTGGCCTAACATATGTCTATCCTGGAAAATGTCCCACGTGTACTTGAGAAGAATGAGTCTTGCTGTTGTATAGGGTGCTCTGTATTTGTCTGTTAGATCTAGTTGATTTATAGTGTTGGTCACATTCTCTGTTTGCCTCCTTTTTTTGTGAGATTGTTCTGTGCATCTTGATAGTGGAGTCTTCAGCTATTATTGTAGACCTATTTCTCCCTTTGATTCTGTCCATCTTTGCCTCATACATTTTGATTATCTGTTATTAAGTATATAAATGTTTACAATTTTTATATCTTCTTGCTGTATTGAACTTTCATTAATGCATAATGTCCTTCTTTGTCCTTTGTACACTTTTATGATTTAAAGTCTATTTTGGGCTGGGCCCGGTAGCTCATGCATGTAATCCCAGCACTTTGGGAGGCTGGGGAGGGAGGATTGCTTGAGGTCAGAAGTTTGAGACCAGCCTGGGCAACATATCAAGACCCTGTCTCTACAAACAAAGAATAAAAATTAGACAGGTATGGTGGCAAATGCCTGTAGTTCCAGCTTCTTGGGAGGCTGAGGCAGGAGGATTGCTTGAGCCTGGGTGGCCAAGACTACAGTGAGCTATGATTGTGCCACTGCACATCAGCGTGGGCAACAGAGTGAGATTTTGTCTCTAAAACAGCAACAATGACAACAACAAACAAACAAAAAAGGCTATTTTGTCTGATATAAGTACAACTACTCCTGCTCTTTTTGTTATGATTTGCATGAAATAGCTCTTTCCATCCTTCCACTTTCAACCCATTTGTGTCTTTGGGTCTTTGGTGAGTCTCTTGTAGACAGCACACAGTTGGATCAAGTGTGTTTTATCCATTCTGACAATCTGTCTTTTGACTGGGGAACTGTATCCATTTAAAACAAATACTGTTAGGAGGGGCTTCTGTTGGTTTGCTGTTTCATTTCCTGTCTGCCTTACAGCAGGGGTCCCCAACCCCGGGATTGTGGCCTGGTAGGATCCAGGCGGCACAGCAGGAGGTGGGTTCTGCAGGATGGGAGCTCAACCTCCTGCCAGAGCAGCAGCACCATTAGATTCTCATAGCAGTGGGAACCCTACTGTGAACTGCGCACGTGAGGGATCTAGGTTGTGGCTCCTTATGAGAATCGAATGCCTGATGATCCACGCCCTCCTGGTCCATGGAAAATTTCTGTCTTCCACAAAACCGGTCACCAATGCCAAAAAGGCTGGGGACCGCTGCCTTACAGGGTTTGGTCCCTCATCGCTAACATCACTGTCTTCTTTTGTGCTTAGCTGATTTTTTTGTAGTGAAACATTGAACATTTTTTTCCCATTTCTTTTAGTGTGTATTCTATAGTTGTTTTCTTCGTGGTTACCATGGGGATTGCCTTTAGCATCTTAAAGTTATAACATTCTGATTTGGACTTACACCAGCCTGGCTTCAAGAACATACACAGACTCTGCCCCTTTGGAGCTCCAGTCCCATCCCTGTGGTTGCTGATGTCACAAAATTACACCTTTATACACCGCATGCCCCAAAATAGAAACTAATTCTTTTTAGTGTATTATTCTTTCCAATTATATAGGAAGCGCAAGGTGGAGTTACAAACCAACACTCATGAATACGAGTTTTAGACTAATGGTGAATTTTTCTGAAATGTGTTGGTCTCTTTTTTTTTCAGTTGGAGTCTCTCTGTCGCCCAGACTGGAGTGCAGTAGCTGCTCCCGGCCACTGCAGCCTCGACCTGCTGGGCTCCGGTGATCCTTCCGCCTCAGCCTTCCAAGTAGCTGGAACTACAGGCGTGTGCTACCACGCCCAGCTAATTTTTTGATTTATTGTAGAGATGAGGTCTCACTTGCCCAGGCGGGTCTCGAACCCGCGGGCTCAGGCAATCCACTCACCTCAGC
>NW_007249931.1:259461-260606 GCF_000164805.1 Carlito syrichta | reverse complement strand
GGCCACTGCACTCCAGTCTGGGCGACAGAGTGAAACTCCAACTCAAAAAAGAAAAAAAAAAATCATGTGGGTAGCAAAAAGTGGAGTTGCAGTTCTTCCCATGGGAACTGCAAGCTGTCTGTACTCCCCAGGTATGTGATAGTTGCGTCGGAGACTCTGTGAGCGCTAGGGTCATCTAGGTTGGGACACGAGTTCCTGGTGCATCTTATTCCACCATCTTCCCAGAATCCCCTTTCCATTCTTTTTTTTTTTGAGTTGGAGTCTCACTCTGTTGCCCAGACTGGAGTGCAGTGGCTGTTCCCGGCAGCCTTGTCCTGCTGGGGCTCTGGCAATCCTTCCGCCTCAGCCTTCCAAGTAGCTGGAGCTACAGGCACACGCTACCACACCCGGCCAATTTTTTGATTTATTGTAGAGATGAGGTCTCGCCAAGTTGCCCAGGTGGGTCTCGAACCCACAGGCTCAGGCAATCCACTCACCTCAGCCACCCAAAGGCGTGGGATTACAGGCTGAGCCACCGAGCCTGGCCTTGCTTGCACTTTTAGTGTCATATCTAATAAACTACTACCAAGTCCAGGGTGGTGAAGATTTATACCTACAGCTCCTTCTGTGAGTGTTATAGTTTTACATTAAGGTCTTTGATACAGTTTGTGTTAATTTTTTTTTAAAGATGTGGGGTACAATTCAGGGTTAGGTATGCAAACTTTGATTATGCAGATATCCTTGTTGATGAGGTGTGCCCCTCCCTCCCCTAGCAGTTTCCCTCAACTGCCAATCCCACCCCCCTACCCTGGCAGTTTCCCACTACTGCCAATCCCTTTCTTATAGTATTATAATTGTTCAAGGTCTGCTTATGAGTGAGAACATATGGTACTCTGTTCTTTGTTTCTGTGATAGATCTCTGAGTATGATCGACTCTAAATCCATCCAAGTTGCTGCAAAGTCCATATGTTTGTCCTTCTTTATGGCTGCATAATATTTCATTGTGTATATGTACCACATTATTTTATCCAGTCCCGCTTCGATGGGCAGCATGGTTGGTTCCATGTTTTTGCTATTGTGAATAGAGCTGCAACAACATATGTGTGCAGGTATCTTTTTTGTAGAATGATTTGAGTTCTTCCAGGTATATTCCCAGTAGGGAATTG
>NW_007249931.1:253052-258945 GCF_000164805.1 Carlito syrichta | reverse complement strand
CCACTCACCTCAGCCTCCCAAAGGCGCGGGATTACAGGCTGAGCCACCGAGGCCGGCTCTTTTTTTTCCCACTTTTTAATGGGGCTGTTTGTTTTTTTTCCTTTTGGCACGTTTGAGTTCCTTATAGATAATAGATGTTAGACCTTTGTCAGATATTGTGTTAATTTTTATATATATGTGACATGGGAGTCCAGTGTCATCGTTTTGCATGTGAGTGTTCATTTTTCTGAACTCTATTGTTGAAAAAACTATTTTCACCCCCATTGAAACATATCAGTACCCTCGAGTAAATCAATTATATGGTTTCTGTGTTGACTCTAATTTTCTTTCTTCTTTTTTTTATACAGGGTCTTGCTGTATTGCCCAGGCCGGAGTGCCATGGTACAATAATAGCTTACTGCTGCAGCTACCAACTCCTGGGCCCAAGTGGTCCTCCTGCCTCAGCATCCCAAGCTGGGGCTCTAGGTGCCACCATGCCTGGCTAACTTTTATTTTATTTCTATTTTATTAATTTTTGGCAGAAACAAAGCCTTGCTATGTTGCTCAGGCTAGTCTCAAACTCCTGGCCTCAGCTTCCCAAAGCACTGGAATTATAGGCATGAGCCACTGTTGCCAGCCTTGAACTCTAAAGTTTTATTCCAGTGATCTATAAATATATCCTTATGTTATTACCACATTGGGGTTTTTTTTGAGTTGGAGTCTCACTCTATCGCCCAGGCTGGGGTGGTGACTCACTCATGGCCACCCCAGCATTGACCTGCTGGGCTCATGAGATCCTTCTGCCTCAGTCTTCCAAGTAGCCGGAACTATAGGCATGCACTACCATGCCCAGCTAATTTTTTTGATTTTTATTGTAGAGACAAGGTCTCGCCAAGTTTTCTGGGTTGGTCTCGAACCTGCAGGCTCAGGCAATCCACTCACCTCGGCCTCCCAGAGTACTGGGATTACAGGCTGAGCCACTGAGCCAGGCCACCACATTGTTTTGATTACTGTACCTATGTTCTATGTTTTGAAATTGGGAAGTGGGTGTCTTCCAACTTTGTTATTCTTTTTCAAAATTGTGTGGAATATTTTAGCTCCCTTGCAATTCCATGTGAACCCTTCTCATTTCTACAAACAAAAAGCCACTGAAATTTTGAAAAGAATTTATTTGAATCTGTAGAATGCTTTAGAAAGTATTGCCAATACTTGAGCAGATGATATCTTTCCTTTCATTTAGATATTCTTTAGTTGTTTTTTTTGGGGTGGAGGGAGGTCTTGCTCTGTTGCCCAGCTGGAATGCAGTGGCATGCAGATGGCTCACCACAGACATGATCTCCTGGGCTCAGGTGATCCTCCTGGCTCAGCTTCCTTAGTAGCTGGAACTACAGGCACATGCCATGGCTAATTCTTTTTCTTTTTTTGTAGAGATGAGATCTTGTGTGTTGCCCAGGCTGATCTTGAACTCCTGGGTTCAAGTGATCCTTCTGCCTTAGCCTCTCAAAGTGCTGGGATTACAGGCATGAGCCACTGTACCCAGCTTTTACTTAGGTCTTCTTTAATTTTTCAGAAATATTTTGTAGTTTTGGGTATGCAGGTTTTCTACTTCCTTGGTTAAAGTTATTCCTCAGCCGGGCGCGGTGGCTCAAGCCTGTAATCCCAGCACTTTGGGGGGCTGAGGCAAAAGGATTGCCTGAGCCCACGGGTTCGAGAACAGCCTGGGCAACATGGTGAGACCTCGTCTCAACACTAAATCAAAAAATTAGCCAGGCGTGATAGCACATGCCTGTAGTTCCGGCTACTTGGAAGGCTGAGGCGGAAGGATCGCTGGAGCCCAGCAGGTTGATGCTGGGGTGGCGGTGAATATGCCACTGCCCTCCAGCCTGAGTGACAGAGTGAGACTCCAACTCAAAAAAAAAAAGAAAGAAAGTTATTCCTCAATATTTTAATCAATAAAATTGATTTTTTTTCTTTTTTTAAAAAAAGACTTAATTTTTAAAACAGTTGATGTTCTCAGCAAAATTAACTGGAGGGTTTAGAAACGTCCCCTGTGTCCTCTCCCCCACAGCCTCCCCACTAGCAGTATTCCCTACCAGCATTGTACTTTTGTTATAGTCGATGAACCCTATACTGGCATGTCATCGTCCCCCAGCATCCGCAGTTGGCACCAGGGTCTGCGCTGTGCTGGATGTCCTGTGGGCTGGGACACCACTGCAGCAGCCACAGAGGGTTTCACTGCCCTGTTTGCCTCGTGCTCCAGCCTCTCCTCCCTTCTCCACACCAGCATCCACTGAAGTTTTTGCAGTTTTCCTTGTGTTGCCTTTTCCGTGTGTTCTTGAGGTGGACTGCTGTGGTGTGCAGCCTTTTCCCATGGGTTACTTTCCCTGAGTAATATACATCTAAGGTTCCTCTGTGTCTTTTCATGGCTCAAGAGCTCATTTATTTACTTATTTTGAGTCAGAGTCTCACTCTGTTGCCCAGGCTGGAGTGCAGTGGCATGCTCATGGCCACCACAGCCTCGACCTACTAGGCTCAGGTGATACTTCTAAGTAGCTGAAACCACAGGCATGTGCCACCACACCTGGCTACTTTTTAAATTTATTGTAGAAACGAGGCCTCACCATGTTGCTCAGGCTGGTCTTGAACCCCTGAGCTCTGGCAATCCTCTTGCCTCCGCCTCCCAAAGTGCTGGGATTACAGGCTTGAGCCACTGTGCCTGGCTAAGAGCTCATTTATTTTAGTGCTGAACAATACTCCGTTGCCTGGATAAACTACGGTTTATTTATTCATCTACTAGTTGTGGCAATTATGAGCAAAGCTCCTGTGAATACCCGTGTGTAGGCTTTTGTATGCACACAAGTTTTTGACTCCTTTGGGTAAACAGCAGCCTGCTGGGTTGCATGGGAAGGGTATGCTTAGTTTTGTCATAAATTGCCACACTGTCTCCAAAATGCACAGAGGAAGGTCCTGGGGGCTCCGGTGGAATTCCCACCTCCCCACATGCCCACACCATCCTGTTTCCACCAGCAGTAAAAGAGAATCCTCCTGTTCCACGTCCTTGCTAGGATTTGGAATTGTTGTGTGCCAGGCTTGGGCCACGCTAACAGATGTACAGTGGTATCTCGTTGTTTTAATTTGCTTTTACCTGAGGACTTACGATGTGAACCAGCATTTCAAATGCTGATTTGCCATCTGTAAACCCTTGCGGGGGTGTCTGGCCATGTGTTTGGCTCATTTTTAAAATTGCATTGTTTGTTTTTTCATTATTGAGTTGTAAGAGTTCTTTGTATGTTTTATTTTATTTTATTTTTATTTATTTTTGAGTTGGAGTCTCACTCTGTCGCCCAGACTGGAGTGCAGTGGCTGCTCCCGGCCACCGCAGCCTCGACCTGATGGGCTCCCGCGATCCTTTCGCCTCAGCCTTCCAAGTAGCTGGAACTACAGGTGTGCGCAGGATTGCAGGCTGAGCCACCGAGCCTGGCTGTGTATGTTTTAGATAAGTCCTTTATCAGATAAGTCTTTTATAAATATCTTCTCCCGTGCATTGCTTGTGTTTTTGTTCTTTTGACAGTTCTTTCTCAGAGCAGAAGTTGTTGGTGAAGCCCAGCGATTCACTGTTTATCTCTTGGTGTGTGCTTTTGATATCATGTCTAAAAAGCTGACAGGCCCCAGACTATCTGGCGTTTCTCTTGTGTTGGCTTCTAGGGGTCTGTGGCTTTGTGTTGGACACATAGGCCAGGTGTCCATTTTGAGTCAGTTTCTCTGAAGCATGCGAGGTCCGTGTCTGCAGCCGTCATCTTGCGAGTGTGTGTTCAGTTGTTTCCAGCGTCACTTGTGGAAACAACTGTCTTTGCTTTATTGAACTTCCTTTGTTCTTTTGTCAAAGGTCAGTTGACTGTATTTGTTGGGGCTCCTTGTAGGCCCCTTCGTTGGGTCTATTCTGGGATCCGCTCGGTTCCACTGGTCTAACTGCCTATTCTTTCACCACCGTGCTCACATTTGGTGGAGGGTTTTTACTTCCATGTTCATGAGCAGTGTTGGCTTGCAGTGTTTTGTTTGTTCGTTTCAGTCTCGTTTTGGTGTTAGGGTACCGATGCCCTCGCAGAATGAGTTAGGAATGATTGCTTCTATCTTGTGAAAGAGATTGTAGAGAATTGGTATCACCTCTTCCTTAAATGTTTGGTGAATCCACCAGTGAACCCCTCTAGGTCTGGAGCTTTCTGTTTGTGACTTTTTTTTTTTAAAGCAGGGTTTATTTATTTATTTATTATTTTTATTGCTATTATTATTATTATTATTTTTTTTTTTTTGAGTTGGAGTTTCACTCGGTCGCCCAGACTGGAGTGCAGTGGCTGCTCCCGGCCACCGCAGCCTCGCCTGCTGGGCTCCGGCGATCCTTCTGCCTCAGCCTTCCGAGTAGCCAGAATTACAGGCATGCGCTACCGTGCCCGGCTGATTTTTTGATTTATTGTAGAGATGAAGTCTCGCTGCCCAGGCGGGTCTCGAACCCGTGGGCTCAGGCAATCCACTCACCTCAGCCTCCCAAAGGCACGGGATTACAGGCTGAGCCACCGAGCCCGGTTTATTATTATTATTTTGAGTTGGCTTCTCACTCCTCCGCCCAAGCTGGAGTGCAGTGGCATACACGCTCATGGCCACCCCAGCGTTGAACTGCTGGGCTCCAGTGATCCTTCTGCCTCACCCTTCCAAGTAGCCAGAACTACAGATGTGTACTACCACGCCCAGCTATTTTTTATTTTATCGTAGAGACAAGGTCTCGCTAAGTTGCCCGGGCTGGTCTCAAACCCGCGGGCTCAGGCAATCCACTCGCCTCAGCCTCCCAATGCGCTGGGATGACAGGCTGAGCCACCTAGCCCGGCCAAGCAGGATTTATTAAGAGGACAGAAAAGCTCCCAGGGTGGGAAGGGACCTGAGGGATTGCCCTTGTAAGGTTATTACTTATTCATTCAATTTCTTTGATATAGGCCTATTCAGATGATCTTTGTCTTCCTGTGTGAGTTTTGGCAGATTGTGCCTTTCAAGGTATTGGTTCATTTCATCCAGGATATCAAGTTTGTGGGTCTAGAGTTGTTCACGTTATTCCTTTGTTGTCCTTTTATGTCCATAGGATTTGTGGTGATTTTCCTTTTATCGCTTCTGATATTAGTAATCTACATTCTCTCTTTTTCTTGGCCTGGCTACAGGCTTATCGATTTTTTATTTAATCAGGGTCTCACTCTGTTACTCAGGCTGGGGTGCAGTGGCATGATCACAGCTTGCTCTAGCCTTGACGTCCTGGGCTCAGGCGAGTCTTCTGCCTCAGTCTCCTAAGTAGTTGGAACTACAGGTGTGTGTCACCATGCCTGGTTATTTATTATTATTATTTTTTACTTGTGTAAAGATGAGGTCTCACTATGTTGCCGAGACTGGTCTTGACCTGTTGGACTCAAGCAGTCCTCCCACTTCAGCCTTCCAAAGTGCTGGGATTACAGGGATGAGCCACCATGCCAGGCTGAGGCTTATTAATCTTATTGCTCTTTTCAAAGAACCATCTTTTGGGTTGTTGATTTTCTCTGATTTCCTGTTTCAATTTCATTGATTTCTGTTCTGGCTTTTATTACTTGTTTTCTTCTGCTTATATTGGATTAACTTGTTCTTCTTTTCCTAGTTTCCTAAGGTAAAAGATTGAATGATTGATTTTAGATCTTTCCTTTTTCTGCTATGTGCCCTCAATGCTATAAATTTAACTCTAAGCACTGCTTTTGCTGCATTCCACACATTTTGATAAGTTGTGTTTTTATTTTCATTTAGTTCACCCTATATATATATTTTTTTGAATTGGAGTCTCACTCAGTCGCCCAGACTGGAGTGCAGTGGCACGCTCCCGGCCACCGCAGCCTCGACCTGCTGGGCT
>NW_007249931.1:246229-253032 GCF_000164805.1 Carlito syrichta | reverse complement strand
TGCTGGGCTCTGGCGATCCTTTCACTCAGCCTTCCAAGTAGCTGGAACTACAGGCGTGTGCTACCACACCCGGCTAATTTTTGATTTTATTGTAGAGATGAGGTCTCGCCAAGTTGCCCAGGCGGGTTTCGAACCCACGGTCTCAGGCAATCCACTCACCTCAGCCTCCCAAAACACGGGATTACAGGCTGAGTTTTCACCCTATTTTTTTTTTTTTTTTTGAGTTGGAGTCTCACTCTGTCACCCAGACTGGAGTGCAGTGGCCGCTCCCGGCCACCGCAGCCTCGACCTGCTGGGCTCCGGCGATCCTTCCGCCTCAGCCTTCTGAGTAGCCAGAATTACAGGCATGTGCTACCACGCCCGGCTGATTTTTTGATTTATTGTAGAGATGAGGTCTCGCTGCCCAGGCGGGTCTCGAACCCGCGGGCTCAGGCAATTCACTCATCTCAGCCTCCCAAAGGCACGGGATTACAGGCTGAGCCACCGAGCCCGGCTTCACCCTATTTTTAAAGTTATCTTGAAATTTCTTCTTTGACCCAGGTTTTATTTGGAGATGTGTTGTCTAATCTCTTACTATTTTTGCATTTTCCAGCTATCTTTCTGCTTTTGATTTCTAGTTTAATTCCATTGTGGTCTAACAGCAGACACTGTAGGGTTTCTGTTCTTTTAAGTTTGTTAAGGTGTATTTAATGGCCCACAGTGTGGTCTGCCTTGGTGACTGTTCTGTGTGAGCTTGTGAAGGATGTGCATCTGTTGTTGTGGATGAAGTCGTCTACAGATGTCAGTTATGTCTGGTTTATTGATGGTGCTGTTGAGTTCCACGATGTCCTTACTGATTTTCTGCCTGCTGCACCTGTCCATTTCTGATAGAGGGTGTAGAAGTCTCCAACTATTTTACTGGGGTCATCTGTTTCTCCTCATAGTTCTGGCACTTTTTTTCGAGTTAGAGTCTCACTCTGTCACCCAGGCTGGAGTACAGTAGCACACTGATGGACACTACAGTGTCGGACCTACTGGGCTCTGGGTGATCCTTTCGCCTCATCCTTCCAAGTAGCCAGAACTACAGGTGCACATTACCATGCCAGGCTAATTTTTTATTTATTGTAGAGATGAGGTCACACCAAGTTGCCCGGGCTGGTTTCAAACTCACAGGCTCAGGCAATCCACTTGCCTCGGCCTCTCAAAGTGCTGAGATTACAAACTGAGCCACCAAGCCTGGCCAGGCACTTTGTTTCTTATGTATTTTGATACTCTGTTGTTAAGTGCATACATGTTATGAAGTGCTGCGTCTTCTTGGAGAACTGACCTCTTTGTTATGCTCTCTTTATCCCTGATAACTTTCTTTGATGGGAAGTCTGTTTTTGTATGAAATTAATATAGCCATTCCAACTATCTTTTGGTTTGTGTTAGCCTGGTCGAGTGTTCTCCATCCCTCCTCAACTTTTAGTGTATGTGCCTTTATTTTTTATTTTATTTTATTTTTTTTTAGTTGGGGTCTCACTCTGTTGTCCAGCCTGGAGTGCAGTGGCCGCTCCTGGCCACTGCAGCCTCAACCTGCTGGGCTCCGGCCATCCTTCCGCCTCAGCCTTCCAAGTAGCTGGAACTACAGGCACACGCTACCACGCCCGGCTAATTTTTGATTTATTGGCGAGATGAGGTCTCGCCAAGTTGCCCAGGCGGGTCTCAAATGTGCCTTTATTTTTAAAGTGGGTTTCTGGCAGACAACATGAAGGTGGTCTTGTTTTTTATCTGCTCTGATAGTATCTGTCTCTCTTTTTTTTTTGAGTTGGAGTCTCACTCTGTCACCCAGACTGGAGTGCAGTGGCCACTCCCGGCCACCGCAGCCTCGACCTGCTGGGCTCCGGCGATCCTTCCGCCTCAGCCTTCCGAGTAGCTGGAACTATAGGCGTGCGCTACCACGCCCGGCTAATTTTTTTACATTTATTGTAGAGATGAGGTCTTGCCAAGTTGCCCAGGCGGGTCTTGAACTCGCAGGCTCAGGCAATCCACTCACCTCAGCCTCCCAAAGGCGCGGGATTACAGGCTGAGCCACTGAGCCCAGCGTATCTGTCTTTTTATTTGTGCATTTAGACCACTGACATGTCAAGTGGTTACTCGTATACTTGAGTTAATAGCTATCATGTTTGTTACTATTTTCTACTTGTTTTCTTTGTTATTTGTTTATATTTTTGTCTTCAATTGTGCCATTTGTGGTTTTAACTGAACAATTTATATGATTCCTTATCTCTCCTTTCTTAGTATATTAGTTATACTTCTTTTTTTTAACCTTTTTTAGAGGTTACCTGAGTGTTTGTAATGTATGTTTACTTTCAAGTAATAGTTTGCAGCTTCATGGGTGGCATGAATACCTCATAACAACAAAATAATCCCAACCCTTCCCTCCTGTCCTTTGTCTCAGTATACCATTGTCGTCATGCGTTTTACTTATGCACAAGCATGCACATGTTTGAGTATGCACACACATACTCAAATACATCGTTGCTTTCCTATTTTCAATAAACTTATCTGTTAGAGCACTTAGGAATAAGAAAATTAAAAGTTATTTTTCTGGCCAGGCACAGTGGCTCACGCTTATAACCCTAGCACTCTGGGAGGCCAAGGCGAGAGGAATGCCTGAGCCCAAGGGTTCAAAACCAGCCTGAGCAACTTGGCAATACCTCATCTCTACAATAAATAAAAAATCAGCTGGGCATGGTGGCATGTGCCTGTTGTTTCCAGCTAGTTGGGAGGCTAAGGTTGAAGGATCACCGGAGCCCAGCAGGTTGAGGCTGAGGTGGCCTCTTCTGTTCTCAGGCGAGAGACCTGCTTGGAGTCAACAGCCTCTGGACTTGACCCGCATCAACACAGCCCACATAGCCTCTACTCGGCTCTCCCAAGCAACGCCAGGCACACCCCAAGCTTGGTGTGGGGTGGGGAGGGCACGGTCTGGGGCCGGTACCGCTCTTAGGTGCTGCAGCCGTAGGCCTGCACGTGGGGCAGCCAGGCCCGGAGTCCAGCAGCTCTGCGACCGCTTCCCATGCACCCTGGCCTCCCAGGCATGCAACCCTGGGGCCCCGTTTCTGTCCACTGGGTCCTCATGACCCTACTCTGCTGGGAGCACCTGTGTGTGGGCCCAGCAGGCCCCATGGTGGGCCGACAGCAAGGGGTGTCCTGTGCTCCCTTCGTGTGGGAGGAGGCCCCTCCGCTCCTCAGTGGGAATGCCTGGTCCTGGAGCTCCGTGGCTCCTGGCCAGCAACACCAGAGGAGAAGATGAGGCTCCGGCTGTTGGCAGGATTATCCCCCAGGCTGCAGCCTCTCTGTCTTACCCAGGTCTGGGTCGTACTTACAAGAGCAGAGGGCAGGCATGCTGACACCGGGTCAGCTGAGCTGGAGCAGTGGCTATGACTTACCCTTGAGAAGATTGGTGCTGGCACCTTCCAGTGGCCAAGTTGTGTGTTGAGCGTTGGTGCAGCCTCAGAAGACACCTGTGCCTGTGTCTGAGAGCCCCTGGCTGCCCCGGGCTCCAGTGCCTGGACGCTGGCAGCCCTGCTCGCCCGAGAGAATTGAACGTGGATGTGGGTGGGCATGGTGTTCACTGTGTTCTTTCTTTTTTTTTTGAGTTGGAGTCTCATTCTGTTGCCCAGACTGGAGTGCAGTGGCCGCTCCCGGCCACCCCAGCCTCGACCTGCTGGGCTATGGCGATCCTTCCGCCTCAGCCTTCCAAGTAGCTGGAATTACAGGCATGCACTACCACGCCCGGCTGATTTTTTTGATTTATTGTAGAGATGAGGTCTTGCTGCCCAGGCGGGTCTCGAACCCGCGGGTTCAGGCAATCCACTCACCTCAGCCTCCCAAAGGCGCGGGATTACAGGCTGAGCCACCAAGCCCGGCTCACTGTATTCTTTCACGAGATGCTTCTTCCACCTGGTGGATGGCCTAGTGCCCAAGAGCCCCTTATACAGGACACTTGCTTACACTCACAGGTGCCCTGTGGCTCGTGTCTGCCCGTGTCCAGGTGACGCCTGCTGGACTCGCGCTCTGGTGCTGGGACCCGCCCTTGTGCTGCAGGGAGATGGGAAAACCCAGCCTGGGTAACCTGTGGACCTTCAAGAGAAGGCACACATTCAGTCCACCATGGCAAGAAACACACTTGGGGACTCATTACAGACCCTGGCAGGGAGGGTGCCATGAGTGGGGAGGGCAGTCCACCATCCCTGTCACATGAGGAAGGAGTGAAGAGTCAGGTGAGGACAGAGAGACAGAGAGAAGGGGAAAGAGAGAGACAGAGGGAAAAAGAGAGGCAGAGAGAGGGGGAGAAAGAGATAGAGAGGGAAAGAGAGAAGGAATGAGAGAGAAAAAAACAGGAAAAGAGAAAAAGAGGGAAAGAGAGAGAGAGAGAAAGGGAGAGAGAGATGGGAAAGAGAAAGAAAGAGAGCGAGTGAAAGAGAAAGGCACAGAGAGACAGAGATGGAGGGGTAGACAGAGAAGGAAAGAGAGAGACAGAGGGACACCGATGGAGACAGAGAGAGAGACAGAGATGGAGAGAGAGATGTTGGGACCAGCTGGCCATGAATCTAGGGGACAGAGGTGTTCTTGGACAAATGCCCAGATGGTCCTTCTGGAGGAAGTGGTGGGAGGCAGAGCCTGTCCCCAGGCGGGAGAGACGTCTCCACGTTCTTGCCTGGGCTGGGTATGGGGCTCCCTCCCCTGCCAGGCAGTGCCCTCCATGTCCTCCTGGCACACTGGTTGGTTTCCCGCCGAGGACGGGCCATCTTTCCTTGGCCACACTTTTTTTTTTTTTCGAAAGCAGGATTTATTAAGAGGACAGAAAAGCTTCCACAGTAGGAGGGGATCTGAGGGGGTTGCCCGGCCACACTTTCGTTTGCTGTGTGAGTGGTGAGTGTGTTTGCTCAGTTTTTTTCTGCCAAATTATCTCAAAGTATTTTCTCATTTCCCTGTGACTTCCTCTTCGGCCCATCAATTACTCAGGGGGGTGAGGCCTGATCTTCCCGTCAGCACTTTGCACATTGCCTTCTGCTACTGATGTGTGACTTCACTCTGTTGTGGTTGGTGACCACACATTGTGTGGCGTCCATGCACTTGAACTTACGAGGCGTGATCTGGGGCTTGCTGTGTGGCCTCCTGTGCATGTGGGAGAACATGAGCTTTGCTATGCAGGTGGGGTGTGGTGGAGATGTCTGCTAGGCCTGGCCACAGTGTCTTCAGGACGTCAGTATCCTTGGGGACATTCTGCCATTACAGGAAGTAGGGTGCTGAGGCTGCCAGCAAGTGTGGAACCATCGAGCTCTCCCTGTTAAATCCTTTCTGCCAATACTGCCTTTTGCTTGGAAAGTCTAACCCATTTACAGTGGACATAATCACTGTTAAGGATGACTGCTGTTCTGTTGTTTTGAGTCAGGGTCTCACTCTGTTGCCCAGGCTGGAGGGCAGTGGCCCAATCATGGCTCACCACAGCCTGGGGCTCAGGCGATCCTCCTGCCTCAGCCTCCCATGTTGTTGGAACTACAGGCACACCCGGCTAATTTTGATTTTGCCATGTTGCCCTGGCTGATCTCGAACTCCTGGACTCAAGTGATTCTCCTGCCTCAGGCTCCCAAAGTGCTGGGATTCTAGGTGTGAGCCACCGCACCCGCCCATTTTTGACATTAATTCATTGTTTTCTGTGCAGAGTTCTTGCATCTCTGTTGCTGTTTTTTGTTTTTGTTTTTGAGTTGGAGTCCTACCCTGTCGCCCAGGCTGGAGTGCAGTGGCACACTCATGGCCACTCCAGTGTTGACCTGCTGGGCTCAGGTGATCCTTCTGTCTGAGCCTTCTAAGTAGCCAGAACTACAGGCGCATGTTACCACGCCTGGCTAATTTTTTCTGATTTATGGTAGAGATGAGGTCTCGCCAAGTTGCCCAGGCTGTTCTCGAACCTGTGGACTCAGGCAATCCCTTCTCCTCGGCCTCCCAAAGTGCTGGGATTACAGGCTTGAGCCACCGTGCCTGGCCATCCACAAAGTTTAGTCTTTGCTTTTGCTGGTTTGATTATGATGAATCAAAGTGTACAGCTCTTTTAGTTAATCCTACTTGGAGTTTGTTGAACTTCTTGGATAGAGATAAATATTTTTCATCAAATTTGGGCAACTTTTGACCATTATTTCTTCAAATAGTCTTTCTCCTCCCCACCCCCCCTTGACAGCACATACCAATCTCTGGGGCTCTGTTTATTTTTTTCAGTCTTTTATCTTTCTGTTCCTTGATAATCTCAGTTGACTTCAAGTTTGCTGACTCTTCTGCCAACTCAGATTCGATTATTTTAGTATTTCTTTTCTTTTTTAAATTGGAGTTGGAGTCTCACTCCGTCGCCTGACTAGAGTGCAGTGGCACGCTCCCAGCCACCGCAGCCTCGACCTGCTGGGCTCCGGCGATCCTTCCGCCTCCGCCTTCCAAGCAGCTGGAACTATAGGCATGCGCTACCACGCCCAGATAATTTTTTTATTATTATCATAGAGACGAGGTCTTGCCAAGTTGCCTGGGCTGGTCTTGAACTTGCAGGTTCAGGCAGTCCACCCACCCCGGCCCCCCAAAGTGCTGAGATGACAGGCTGAGCCACTGAACCTGGTCGTGGCTGTTTTCTTGAACAGACATTTGCTGGGCTGTGACCAGCCTTGCCTCATGCCCTCCAGCGCGCTGAGGAGGCGGATTCTGATAATTTCTCCAGTGTCCTCCTTGCTTGTTCGAGGAGATGCTTCTCGGAGGCGCCTGTGCTGCTCTGGGCCGCCCCCCCCCCCCCCCCCCCC
>NW_007249931.1:207192-245868 GCF_000164805.1 Carlito syrichta | reverse complement strand
GCCTCCCAAATTGCTGGGATTACAGGCTTGAGCTACTGCGCCCGGCCATCTCGTTGCCTTTTTAATCTGGCATCTTGCATCCTGTTTTTAGAAGTATGTCCCTGAGGCCCAGTGTGGTGGCTCAAGCCTGTAATCCCAGCACTTTGGGAGGTTGGAGCAGGAGGATTGCTTGAGCCCAGGAGTTCAGGATCAGCCTGTTGACCTTGTCTCTACAAAAAAAATTAGCCGGCTGTGGTGGCACACACCTGTAATCCCAGTTACTCAGGAGGCTGAGGTGGAAGGAACGCCTGAGCTTAGGAGGTCAAGGCTGTGGTGAGCTGTGACTGTGCCTCTGCAGTCTAGCCTGGATGACAGGGAGACCCGGACTCAAAACAACAAAAAATTGTTGCTGGATGCCAGTAGTTCTCAACTGGGGGTTATTTTGCTCCCCAGGGAACACTGATGATGTCTGAAGACACTATGGCTATCACACTCTGGGGCAGGGGGAGCCACTGGCGTCCAGTAGGTAAAGACCAGGCGTGCTGCGGCATCTTCCAGTGTACGGGAAGGCCAGGTTCCCAGAGTACTGAGCACTGAGTTATAAGGGCGCTCCACAATGTATCCATCAGGTCTTTAGAAGCCGTTTGTTTCCTTTGCTTTTTTCTCTTTTAAGTGTCAGGGTCTCACTCTCTTGTCCAGGCCGGAGTGCAGCGGTGCAGTCATAGCAATCCACTCAAGTAATCCTTCTGCCTCAGCCTCCTGAACTGGGAACACAGGTTTCCAGTTTTTTTTTTTTTGAGTTGTTGTCTCACCATGTCGCCCAGACTGGAGTGCAGTGGCCGCTCCTGGCCACCGCAGCCTCGACCTGCTGGGCTCCGGTGATCCTTCCACCCCAGCCTTCTGAGTAGCTGGAACTACAGGCGTGCGCTACCACGCCCAGCTCATTTTTTGATTTATGGTAGAGATGAGGTCTCGCCTGCCCAGGCGGGTCTCAAACCCGCGGGCTCAGGCAGTCCACTCACCTCAGCCTCCCAAAGGTGCGGGACAATAGGCTGAGCCACCGAGCCTGGCTAGGTTTCCAGTTTTTGACTTTCACAAATAACTTGATGTTTGTGAGTCATGTTCTGTGCCTAGCAGTGGAGCTGTCAGGGTGTGTGCCATCTCATGGCCCTCAGCGCTGGTGTGTGTCATGCCTCCTTCCCCACCTTCCTGGGTCTGCCCCAGGGCTACCCTCACTGCCTCTGGGTCCCTCCCCTGGCTCGTTTTCCTCGTGGCCTGGACCCGGCTCTCCCCACCTCCTGCGCACCTGTCTTCCCATTCCCCAACATAAAGGAGAAACACAGCTGGTCTGGGCAGGTGGGTCCCCAGGTCTGCCCAGATGGAGCCCGTGTGTGGCTGTCCCCATGGCAGGGGTTCTTCTCCTCCCACCAGGCTTGTCTCCCAGGGGTCATGGGAGCTCCTAGAAGGAGCCCTGTCCTGCTACCCTAGGACAGGCCAGATGCTGCAGGTCCCAGGTAGTGCAGGCTCCTGTCCCTGCAAGAGGCAGTGGCTCATGGGTTTTTCACAAAAACCGCTCCCTGACTTCCAGGTTTCAGAATGGCCACCAGCTTCTCCCCCATGGCGGGAGCAGCTCTGTTTCTTTCCTCTTTCCATCTAAGTCTGGGTCCCACCCTTAGCAAGGTGAAAGCCTCCGGTTCCGGGGCAGAGGGTCTGCACACTCTTCTGTTCTCCAGGGTGCTTTGAGGCTAGCATAGGCTCTGAGCAGGTCAAGTGCTCTGAGTTGCAGTGTGTGCAAAGCAGTCACGCCAGCCTGTGCCAGGGCCCAGACCCCAAGCAGGAGCCGGGGAACCCCGGGGGCACATGGGGCAGGCTGTTGGTCTGCTTCCTCCAACCAGGACATCCTGGGGGTGGCAAGATGCCCACAGGGCAGTCTCAGGCCCCAGCCTGGCAGGCAGCAATATCCCCAGACCCCCACCCAACCAATACACTTCTGGGGTTTGATGTGCACTCAGGCCCAGGCTGTCCTGGACGCTTACTTCACACATTCTTACTTCACAGCCTTGTGGTCAGCCCCTTGCAGCAGGACGCCCCGCTCCTGCCCTACTCAGCCACTGCTGCCTGAAGGGGCCTGTGGCACCAACACAGGCCCCCGCACGGGAGGGGCGGCCATGGCTGAGGCCACAGGCTCAGAAGACACTTCCGTGCATCCACAGCTTAACTCAGGTTCTTTCTAAAAAGCAGAAGCAGAGCTTAGCGGAATTGGTGTGTGATCAGAGTTCTGCTATTTAGAAAAAGGCCACAGCAAAGCCACACCCAGGAAAGTATGCTAGAACTTTCTGGCTTCTCCACACTCCACCCCTACGCATCTAAGCCAGGTGGGACCAGCTGTGCTTCGGCCAAGCCCAGCCCTGCAGGGACTAGGAGGGAGCCCACAGGCTGCGGTGCAGACTGGGAAGCAGAGGCGGCCTGCCCCGACCAGCCGGTGAGGGAACGCCTGAGGGTCTCCGGGGACGGAGGTGCTGTCCTTGGCCAGCTCAGCTCACAGGATCCGGGGTGCTCGGGGCGGGTGGTTCTGCAGGGGCATGGTGGCCAGGACCCATGTCTTCCAGGCACAGAAGGCTATGTTCTCCAGAGGGCCTTGCGGGAAGCTCCCACTGCCCCAGCCCACAGAAGTGCCCAGCAGGGTGGTGCCTCCCACCAAGGCAAGGAGACAGGCTTGGAAAGTACCCCAGCTGCCCGGGGTACTGTCCACTGCCTGCCCCAGGCCATGGCCCCTGCACGCCCCTAGCTGCCGGAGCTGCCTTTCCACCAGCACAGGGGTCTGGAAGGGGTCCACCCACCAACTGCAGGCACGGGAAACAGCCGGCAGTGCAGAATACCGGCCCATCCTGTCCTGGTGCAAGCAGAAGCCCCACCCTCCTTGGCCGAATGGTCTTTGGGGTGCTCAGACTCATAGGAGTGACTCTCCGGTTTCTCCCTTGCTCCCGGGGCCTCGGGACAGACAACAGGGCTGTGTGGCAGATTCTGCTGTGGTGCCAGGTGAGGGTAGCAGGAACATGGGAGACAGTCGCGTGTCCAGGGGCGCTGGGTCCTATCCCCCCTCCCGGAGGGACAGCACACAAGGACAGAGTTTTAATTAATTTATTTATTTCTTTACACATAACTGAAAGTGATGTTACAGTACATAAGTTATTTACAACTGTGCAGTAATGTGTTGCAAAATAAATTATCTAGAAGGCAGCAAAAGTACATTGTGAATGTATATAAAACTGTACAGCGTTTACGGATACACTTTTTATATGATTATTGGCTCTGTAGTGTTTCAAGTTATGTTCTCAGAAAGAGAAACAAAATGCCCAAGATCAAAGGAAAAAATATACAAACCACGTGGATTTGACTCCATTAAAAACACTATCGGAGAGTCCTGGCTCGTGTCCCACTGTGGCCGGGCAGGGGCGGCCGGGCCTCGGTGCTCCGCGTCCCTGCCTGGCTGAGGCCGCCGGCAGCTCCACGACCACAGGACGGCAGCGGGGACGGCGCTCTGCTGCGCCACAGGAGGCCAGTTTGTGAGGCTGACACTTAATCTTATTTCCTTTAGTTGATCAGAATGGAACAAGAAGCTTTAAAACGCACTCCGTCTCCAACTCCCGAAATGCCCTGCAGCCGGTGGAGAGGACCGGGGTCACCATGTGCCTGCGTGGTCTCACACCCGCAGTGGCTGGTACAAAGATGCGCCCACCTCCCTGGCATCCGGCCAGTCTGGAAGGGACAGGGACGCGCGGCGACACAGTCTCTCTGGTCTCCCTGGGGGGGGGCGGTGCGCCCTCCTCACCTCGGGGCTCATCAGCAGCACTGGGCGGTCTAGGCGCCCTCCCTGCGTCCTGGGCCCTCCCGCGGGGTCATGCAGGCAGCAGCACGAAGTCATCGTTGACATCAACCATGGGCACGTAGAAGGAGGGCACCTCGTTTACGCAGAGGGCCTTGTGCCCTGCAGGGTCCAGCTCTTGCACCTTCAGCTGCCACTCCATCCTCTGCACAGCGTTGAGGGCCGCGGCCTCATGCTGCTGCCGCATCAGCAGGCAGGTCTGCGGGCACACGGTGGGTGAGGGCCGGCGCAGGAGGGGTGGGAGCCCACCATGGTTCCCACCCCACCTCACCCTGGGGACAGGGACGTGTGGAATGCCAGGTGGCTGCAGGAAGACCCTCGGCACGTGCTTGGGATCCGGACTGTCTTCCCTGTCACTGCTGAGTACTGGCTTCGGGCACCACAGCCTCGTGACATCTGACTGCTCCGCTCTCACTGCTGCCACAGGGCTGCTACATGTGGCTGGGGACAGGCTCGTCTTTTTATAGTAGAAAACGAGGCCATCTAAAGGTGCACGGGAGAATGGGCTGGGATGGGGGAACATGTCTTGGGAACAGATGTGGGGAATTAAACTGTGGCCCAGGAGGACACCACGATGGGCATCGTGACTCAGCTGAACGCTGCCGTGACTGTGCAGGAGAAGCGCCCTATTCTCAGACGTGCTGGGGAGGACCACCACGTCTTCTAGGAGTAACGGTGTTTGCTGCCGCGTGGGGCCGTGTCCACGCTTCATCCACATGTGCACACTACACTGTGTCTGACCCCCAGTGGACTTGTAATCCTCCGTGGGATGCACAGCTCCAACTCAACAGCTCAGATGCGCTCAGGTTACAGAGCGGTGTCCAGAGGGTGTGAGCTGACATGGCGTCACGCACCAGCATTCTGGGGCAGGTCAGAGATGCAAACTGGTCTCACCTCAGAATCCAGCACTGGCCTCCTCACAAGTCCCAGGGTCACGACTCAGGCCATGTGCTGGTGGTTCTGCCACCTGCGCCCATGCCAGCACAATTCTGAGTGAACTGCTGTGGTGTGACACCTGCCAGTCACTTGGTTCAAAGACTCGGGTGTGCTGTCCTCCTGGAAATGCCACCCGACTCTCAGACATGCTGTGGGTGGACTGGGGGTCTGGGTCCTTCCCTCTTGAGTGAGAGCAGCAGGTGTGACCATGGCTGTCTGCTCCATGACTGGTGTACACCTGTCTACACCGGGCAACACTGACTGTGTATAAGTTTGTCACTAGCTGGTTACTGTTTTCACAGCCTCAGGGCCCCCCCCCACCGTCCAGGGTGCAGCCTGGTGGCAGGGGGGGGCTTCTGGCTGACCTTCCGGCCCCACGTGCCCTCTGGCTGCTGCCCTGGCCCGCCCTCCCAGCAGGGGCGAGAATCTGGGGGGAGGACTGAAGGTCAGGTCCCCAAGAATCTAAGACCAAGCCCAAGGTCCTGTTCTGCTCCCCGCCCACCTGGACAGAAGGGCAGACAGGGAGGTGGCCCCGTGGCAGGCAGGCCCTGGACTTCCAGAAAGCACCAGGCAGCCTAATACAGAGCCAGAAATCGTCACTGCCAAGCTCAGATGGGTGGCCGCCTGCAGGGCCTGGAAACAACATAACGTGCAGCTCAGGGTAGGAAACACCAACCTTCATGCGGTCGTACTTGTCGTCCACGTCCTGGAGCCAGGAGATGAACTGGCGGGCGTTGAATCGATCACGCACAGACTTGTTCTCGTCACCCTGCAGAAGGAACACGGGGACTTCGTAAGAAGACCACGAGCTATCTACACATGGTGCCTGCATGGTGCCTCCATGGCCTTCCTCAGGGCAGAATCGTGCTGCCACCACCTCCACCAACCATGCGCTGTGTCATGTCCGAGGAGTGCCAGGCCTGCCCCTCGCCCCACGGCTCCCCCAAGACACCACAGCAGTGGCAGGGCCGGTGTCCTGGGCTCAGGGTCAAGGTGCTGATGTCACCTGTCTCCATATCTTTCCTTTTTATTTATTCCCATTTTTATTTTTTTTGAGTCAGAGTCTTACTCTGTCACCCAGGCTGGAGTGCAGTGGCACACTCACGGCCACCGCAGCCTCAACCTGCTGGGCTCAGGTGATCCTTTGGCCACAGCCTTCCAAGTAGCTGGAACTATAGGCGTGCGCCACGCCAGGTTAATTTTTAATTAATTGTAGACACGAGGTCTCGCCATGTTGCCCAGGGTGGTCTCAAACCCCTGGGCTCAGGCAATCCTCTCACCTCCGCCTCCCAAAGTGCTGGGATTACAGGCGTGAGCCACCACACCCTGCTTGTCTGCCTTCTTTAAAAACAGGAAGTAACTTTTCTTCTTTGGAGGGTTTGAGTGAGAGGACTGAGGAGCCGGCTGAGGCCAGGAGTGGCAGGGTCAGCCCCACTTGTGCTCTGCATGGAGTCCAGTCTCAACATGCCACCCTGATCCACTTATCACAGCAGCCTCGTCTTCACTGTGAGGGACTGTGGTTTATGAGAGGCATCACAGGAAGCCCTGGGAGGGAGCAGGAGGCAGGAACCAGCCTCCAGAAGACTTGCAGGCTCAACGCTGACCTGGGTGCCAGGCGAACAGGGCCTCGCCTCCTGGAACGGCTGCGCCCGTGGCCTTAGGGCTAAGGCCGCAGCAGGACACTTCCTCTGACATTCTGAAGCAATCCAGAAGATGACTTAAAAAGTACTAGTCTCTTTTTCAGTTCAGAAGCAAAACGCAAAACTGCCAAACGTCTGATCCTTGAAGGAATCACTTGGTCTCCAAAAAAATCTTTGGTTTCATAGCTTGTTCTCTACAGATGGTTTACTTTATTTTTTGAGACAGGGTCTTGTTCTGTTGCCCAGGCTGGAGTGCAGTGGCACAATCATAGCTCACCACAGGCTCGGACTCCTGGACTCAAGTGATCCTCCTGCCTCAGCCTCCTGAGTAGTTGGGATTATAGGTGCACGCCACCATGCCCGGCCAATTTTTAATTTTTTGGTAGAGATGGAGTCTTGCTCTGTTGCCCAGGCTGGTCTTGAACTCCTGGGCTCACGCGATCCTCCCTTCATGGTTGCCTGAGCCCAAGAGCCCATGCTGGGGGGAGGTCACCAGGGGTACCTGTTGCGAGAGGACCCAGTGGTGAGGTCTGAACGCAGAGGAGGGCATGTGTTTCAGGAGCGTCCAGCCTGTGCAGCTGCTGGGCCTGAGCGTGTGCCTCCGATGACCAAAGCCTGGCAAGGCAGGCTCAGAGGACAGGGTGCTGCTGGCAGATGGGAGGACCAAATCTGAGGGGCACACGCAGGGCCTGAGGCTGGGAGCAGCCAGCAGGCAGAAAGATGCCACCTGGGAGAGGACCAGAGTGGGGAGTAGGAATGGCGCGGAAACCAGTGGCAGGGCAGTGGGTGCCGTGGGTCCTGTGGCCCCGGCCTTCCCCAGACCAGCCCACGTGCATGGCGAGAGCACTCCAGGCAGCCCCGCCCCTCGGCTGCTGCCCCGCCCTTCCACAGCAGCCTTTTGGCCTCCCGGCAGCAGCAGGCTGAGCAGAAGTTTAAATGGAGACAGTGTCCTTGCCGCCACAGGAGGGGCCGCCGACCACCTAACGCGGAGGAGTGCTTCAGGAGGCAGAAGTAACCCCAGAGACCGAGGCACCGCGAAGGACATCCACCTCCACGCCTGCCTTTGCGGCTCTGTCTGGGCTCGCCTGGGCTGGGGCGGGCGAGTGAAGCTCCAGCCCCTGCAAAGTGCTGGCATGGGAGGCTCAGGACGCTCGTGGTCAAGTGCAGAATCCGTGAAGGTGCACGATGGGGCGAACAGGTTGGGGGCCTGGACTCGCGGTGCTGCTGCTCCTGTGTGTGGCCGGCCCCTCCTGCGCACTGACCTGGCTCTCCAGGGGCATGTTGTAGACCTCGGAGTCCAGCAGCATGGTGCAGGCGCTGAACGGCACGGCCTGGTTGGCGATGGTCCGGGCCGCCCGGCAGTGAACCCGCAGGATCTCCTGCTCACAGGACACAATCAGCTTCTCCTGGGAAGGACAGGAGGTGGTGAGCCAGCCCACGCCGCGCCTCGGCCCACAACACGTCCCGGCCCGCGCCCCTCTTACCCGCTCAATGCTGTGCTGCAGACGCAGTTTCCCACGGACGGCCTCCTGTTGCTTGAACAGCTCCTTCAGAGGCTCCGCCAAGGAGGGAGGGGGTGCAATCTGCAGGCAGAGGGTGGGGGTCAGCAGGCCCGCAAACTGCAGAGGGACGCAGTGAAGTCTGGGCAGGTTCCAGCCTCCCACTTCTGGAAGCCTGCCCCAGACCCCTCAGGTCCACACAGATGCAGCAGAAGGCTCCAGGAAACAGCCTATGTGCGACCAACGGTGCTGGTGCGTCACTGCGGCGGCCCACAAGCACCACACGACTGCATGGGAGACTGTGGTCCATGCCCTTCATGCAAAGGAGACGGGATAAAACCCAAGTGCCAGCACCCATGTGTCCAAAAGAGGCAAGACAATCAGAAGAGGGCCTGGCAGGGAGAGGAGGACCTGGTGGGCAGGTTCACAAGGGAGTCACCCCCGTCAGCCAGAGCCAGCCAGGATGCGGTGATACCAGGAACACAATGTGACCATGGAGCCTAGCAGGGCTCCTGGAGTGTCCAGTCCCCGTGGAGTAGGCCATGAGAATTGAGGGTCAGGACTGCGCATCAGCCACACACTGTCTGTGGAAGAGTTTCTCCCGGTGGGTTAGCGACTCTAAAACACGTGGGCTGGGAGTAAGCACACAGCACATGTGTGGCAAAGGGCAAGAACCACACCTACCCACGGAGAAGGAGAACAGATTAGCAATGGGAGGAAGGTTGCAACCTATGGGGTGGGTCTCTATGGGGCCCCCTGCATGATATAGGGCAGGCAGGAAGGTCATGATCAGCTGGAAGAGCTTGCGGAGTCAGAAAGCAAGAGCACCAGGAGAGATGAGAACGCCAAGGATGCAGCAGCCTGAAGGAGCGGCAGCCTGCAGGACGGCCTGACTGCAGCCAGCGCTGGGATGTGGCTCATGCCGGAAGGCCTTGCTCCAGCAGTGACCTCAGGCGCCATGCCGGGGGGGAGGGATGTCCTGGCACTGGGTGATGCCTAGGGAAGTATGCTGCAGACACGCTCCATCACACACAAGACAAGGAGCAGACGGAAGTGAGGAGAAGCAGGTTCACACCACGAGTTCACACCTCTTCCAGAGACACACACTAGCCACAGAAGAGAAGACCAGAGCTCCCTGTGGAGAGGCCTGCACACCCTGCCGGGCCAGGCCTCCAACTCATGTCTCCCGTGACACCAGGAACACGATGCAATGCTCCAGGGCACACCTGGGGGTTTCTCACTAAAGAGGTGTCACCTCAGTCCAGTTGTGGAACCTCTGACCAGATAGCTGAGCAATACTGCTCAAACATCGGGCATACAACGGAACTCCATCACCCCTGCGGTTCACGGGGGACCTCAGGCAAGGCTGAGGACAGGCACACATTACATCAGTCTAAAGTTAGTTAAAAATGAGCAATTAAAAAATTCAGCCAAGTCTCCCCAGCCAGCACTTGCCTGTCCCACTCAATCTGTTCACCACCATGTCCACACTGCCTCAAGAGGCCCAGCTCTGTAGAGGTCCTGGGTATAGGGTTTCGGCTCTGTGCGGTGCCTCTAAGGTGAGACCGCCAGGGAAGGGGGCTCACACCAAGGCAAGGATGGGTGCGCCGCACTCCCTCTGGCTTGACCCTTGAGAACCCACCAGGGCTATGGCCACCCGGGAAGACCACACCCCAGTCACAGCCACCACACGAGATATCAAGCCGGGCTCTTGCCAGGTGTCATCTGATGGTCTTCAGGGAAATCAGGGAGACCAGTGGGAGATGCACAAAACCTTCCCAGGGAAACTTGGGTGACAGAGGCTCCGGCACTCTTTCATTTCATCTCTGTGATATTTCCCAAATTTTCCATGACAGACATATTACTGTTTTGACAACTAAAACCTAAACTGACGGAAACAAAAAGTACAAAAAGTCTTACGGAGTAGAAATCTTACAACAGATTTTCCTGAATTTCATGGCCTAAACTGCCATGTCTCCTGCAAACAGGTATCCCTAGGGACAGTGGGGTCACGGCACCAGGAGAAAAAAACAGGACCCTGGATGTTCTGGTTAGTTCAGAGCAGGTTGTGTGACATGAGGATGCATCTCTGGTGAGCAGCACAGCACCGGACCGGCCCCTGGGCCTTCTGCGGAACCTCTCCTTTGTGGGAGGGCTGCAGGTGGCTCCAGTATGAGCCAGTGCAGGAAATGGCTTGCAGAAGGGCCAGGCCCGACAGAGCCAACACTCACGGTGCACCCTTCTTGCAGGACTCAAGTGCCCTCCCAGGGGCCTTGGTCCACCGTGGGCATCTGGGTGCCCAGGCCTTTCCCACATCCCTGACAGCTGTGACTGAGAGCCCTTTCGGGATGCAACAGAAGAAATGACTTGTCCTCAAGGACTAGACGGTCAACAAACAGTCCGCATGCAGTGTGGACAGGGTCACGTGTTATGGAATGCCAAGGAAGGGCCAGGAGAATACTGCCGATGGAGTGCTTGAAGCTGTGAGGGTGCATCTTGGGCATCCGTGAGGAACCCTGTGCCTGCTGGGACAGACCCCACGGCCAGGAGGAGGCAGGAGCCCAGGCGGGGGGGGCAGTCCACAGAGGCCAGGTTAGAAGGATCTAAGGCAGGGCCAGGCAGAGGAGGGCCACAGGGGGAGCAGGCAAGGGACCAAGGACAGGCTTGCCCCGGGAAGCAGCACAGGCATCCCAGAAGCTGAGGAAGGAGGGGGGCCCTGAGACACATAGGCACCCCAAGGGCTCAAGGGAGAGGGGGTGGGGGCGACACCTCTGCTGGGGCCTTCCCCGTGAGTTGAGAGTCAACAGGGTAGTCGGGTGCAGTGGCTCACTCCTATAATCCTAGCACTTTGGGAGGCAAAGGTAAAGGACTGCCTGAACCCAGGGGTTCAACACCAGCCTGGGCAACTTGGTGAGACTTCGTCTCTACAATAAATTAAAAAATTAGCAGGTGTGGTGGCATGTGCCTGTGCTTCCAGCTACTTAGAAGGCTGAGGCAGAAGGATCCCCTGAGCCCAGGAGGTCAAGGCTGTGGTGGCTGTGAGCATGCCCCTGCACTTCAGCCTAGGCGACAATACGACTCTGACTCAAAAACATACACACACACACACACACACACACACAGAGTCAACAGGGAGCTGTGGGGAGGGGGAGCCCCCCCAGTGAGTGTCGTCTGGGAGACCAGGGCCAGTCTAGGCCACAGATCAGCTTTGGATCTATGGAGGAGCCACATAGCTTCTACCAGCACAGCACACACCAGGCTGCAGTTACTCGAACAGGTCAGGCGGGTGTGGGGTGAGGAGGGTGTGCGGGCTGTCACAGATGGCGGGACAAGGAAGAACGCGGCGGCTAGGTCAACGTGGAGAAGCCCGCAGCCGGTCCCGGGACCACGCCCCACCCGCACGGCCCTGCGCTGAGCCGGCATACTCACCACGGGGATGTGGAGCTTGCTGAGCGGCTTGCCGTCCAGCAGATAAGAGCCTGTGTAGGTGACATACTCAGCGTAGCACTGGGGTGCCTGGGGCGTGATGCAGCACAGGATCTTGCGTTTCTCCTCGATCTTCTTCCTGATCTGCAGGTACTCAAAGTACGGGTTCGACCGATCGCTGTGATAGGGCTCGATGTCATCCAGCTTGATGGCATCCACGATGGCGGCCAGTGTCTGCTGGATCACCTCCCGCGTCTGCTGCGTGGATGTGTGCAGCTGCTGCTGCAGCTGCTGGCTGGAGCGCTGGAAGCGGCGCTTGCGTGGGTGCTGGGCCTGAGCATCGTCATCCTCGGAGACGCGGCCCTTGGCTCTGGTGACTGGGGCACTGGCGGGGACGAGCTCCTTCTCAGAGGGCAGTGTGCTCTGCTTGCTCTGGTTGGCCAGCATCTGCGCACGGTTCCTGGTCATGCGCTGTGGGATCTCCTCCACTTTGGGGGCCTTCGGGGCGTCAACTGTGGGTTTGGGTTCTGGTTCTACAGCTTCTGTCTGGACGCCGCCTGGGGGGCCCTCAGCAGGAGCGGTGGCCCGGGAGACCCCAGCACTGTCCTGGGCGCCATCCCCAGTCTGGGCTGTGCCATCTGCAGGAGGGCCCGGGGGTGCACAGTGGGACATGGGAGGGGAGTCTTCCACCTCGGGCCCCTGGTCTCCACCCCTCGGTGGGTGCTGTTCAGGGGGCCCGGGCCCAGGTTCTGTGCTGGGGTCTGCATCCCCGGGGGCCCTCTCCTCTGATGCCATCTCTGCCTCCACTGAGGCTTCCGGAGCCACGTCCAGCCTTGGCTCCTCGGAGGGCTCGGGCTCAGGCTCCAGGGGAGGGTGGGGGGACACTGGGGCAGGAGGTGGTGCCGGCTGCTCCTCAGCAGCAGATAAAGAGAGGTCCCCACCGCCAATGGCCATGGGGACCCCTGGGGGAATCTTTTCCGGAGCTGTAAGACTTTCTTCTACAGGTTCTGCTTCAACATCAGAAACGTCCTTGGCCTGAAGAGGAAGCTCTGGCAGTGAGAAGGGTCCCAGGTCCAGGTCGTCCTCGGAGGTGGGGAAGGCATCGGCCCAGGGCACCGGCTCCACCTGGCCAAGGGTGGACAGGCTGTGACTGCTGTCCAGGAAGCTGCTCTCCAGGGGCCCCAGTGCCTCCACCTGGGCCACGGTGGCTATGCACGCAGGCTCAGGGACCACATCGAGCGCTGTGTCTGGAAGTGACTTGCAGTTGCTGAAGAAGGACTCCAGTCTGGAGGCAGGGGCATAGGGAGCAGCTTCCTCTTTGGCCCCGGGGACGGGGATTGCTTCCACCCCATCATCTTTGCCTTCCTCCAGTCCTGGCTCGGCGACAGGCAGAGAGTATGTAGCAGGAGAGACGGGGTACGGGGGCTCTGGGGCACTGAAGGGCCCTGGGGCGGGCGGGTGGAGGGACTCAGTGGGGCAGAAGTGCTTTGGAGACTCTGGGAACCGCTGAGGAGACTTGAGGAGAAGGTCCGAGCCCACAGGCCAGCTGGCAGGGCTCTCGGAGGCACTCCCGATCAAGGCGGCAGACAGGGCCTGCTCGGCAGGGTGGGCAGCGTGGGCCCACTCGACGGGCTCCTCAGTGATGACGGTGCTGAATGGGCCCTCATCCAGAGGCTCCAGGTAGCTGGGCTCCGGAGGGATGATGGCGGCCGTGGCCTGCTGGTCCTCGGTGGTGTCCAGGTCTGGGGGCAGGGCCCCTTCCAGGGAAGGTGCTAGCAGCTCACCTCGGGGAGAAGGGGAGGACTTGGCCTGTAAACTGGAGAAGACGCCGTCTGGGGATGGAGTGACGGTAACGGCTGCCGTGGGTGGGCAGTAAAGAGTGTCGACCTTGGGCGAGGAGATGCCATAGTCGGGAGAGTAGCAGCCCGGGGACAGGCAGGCAAACTTGTCCGTCGGTGCGGGAGGCAGAGGGCCCTTGTCCTCCATCAGGTGCTGTGCTGGGGACTCATAGCTGGACGCAGTGGGCACGCTCTGCTGTCGAAAGAGCTTGTCCCCGACACTGAACTCCTCCTCGGGGGTCCTCCTGATGTCAACGGAGATGGAGCGGTAGAGGCTGGTGGAGAGGGGCCTGGTGGGGGTCTGGCCAGGATTTTCTGTGAGCCCACTGGAGGCCATGGAGAACCTGTCGAAGAAGGAGGGGGAGCAGGCGCTGGTGGATGTGGCAGAGACAGGCAGCGAGTGCTGTGAGTCTGCGCAGTCGAACATGAGGTCGGAGTAGTCGTCGGCGCTGCAGGACGGGGTCCGGGGTGTGTGCATCACCTCCTCGTAGCTGGGACAGGACACCACTGACGTGGGTGTGGGCACACCCGTGGGCCGGCTGTGGTCGGGCCTGGGCGATGCAGGCAGGACTTCTTTCATGGGTGGCCCCGCCAACCAGTCTTTGGGTTCTGTGCCTGGTCCCGCGTGGAGCTTGTTCTCGGTGGCAGGTGGCGTAGGCACCGACTCCTTGAGCTTCCGGTCTTTGAAGGAGGGATCCAGCCCCAGCGGCTTCTTGGGAGGCACGTCCAGGCTCTTCTTGCGTGTGTCGTCCGTCGGCCTGGCCTTCTCCTTGAGCTTGGGGTCTCCAGACCGGTGCCGCAGCTTCTCCATCTGCTTCATCCTCTCCTTGTGCCGCTTGTGCCGCTCCTCGATCTCCAGGTCCTTCTGGGAGAGCATGCGCTCAAAACTGGTCATCATCAGGTCGCCGTCGCCTAGCAGCTTCTCACGGGGCCGGCCATCCCTCCTGCCCGGGTCTCGGGCTGGCACCGACTTCTCGCTGCCATTGCCACCCCTCCCCGAGTCGCCTTTCTCCTTCTCTGTGCTCTCCTTGAGCCTCTCCTTCAGCTTGGCCTCGTCCCTGGACTTGTCCTTGCATGAGTTCGGGGGGTTGTCCTTGTCCCTGGCCGCAAGCTTCTGTTCATCCTTGTGGTGGCGCAGGAGCCCGTCTGCATGCTTGTCCCTGTGTTTGTCCCGCTCCTCCCTCCACTTCTCACGGTGCTTTTCCCGCCTCCTCTTCTCCTTCAGGATGCTGGCGGTGCTGGACCCAAAGGGCTTCAGCTCTTTCTCTATTTTCTTGGAAGGCTCTCTTTCAGGATCACTTTTATCTTTCTTTTCGGCAGAAAACAGCTCGATGGTTTTGTCCAGGTCATCCTCCACATCTGCCTTTGTGCTGTACGACATGCCGTAGGCCTCGGCCTCCAGAAAGTCCTTCTCATGCTGGCCAGAGTCCTTCCTGCTGCCGTCCTTGTAGTCCTCGCCCTTCTCCTTTTTCTCGGCCTTGTCTTTCTTGGCTCTCTCGCGCTCGTGGCTCTTCTTGGATGAGGACGAGGAGTGCCTGTGCCGCTCCTTCTCTTTCGACTTCTCCGGGAGGCAGGCGCTCTCCTTGACCTTGTCCTCCACGGCCGGTTCCGTGAAGGAGACCTCCAGGAGGCTCAGTCCCGGGTCCTGGCCCCGGTCAGTGAAGCTGTCGGACGAGACCTCACTTATTTTGTCATTGGAGTCCTCTCTGTACTCATGGAGAGCTTCTTCTTCCAATTTCTCCAGCAAGCTCTTTTCCATCTCTGCACTTCTCGAAGACTTTCTCTCCTTGGAATGTTCTCTGTCTGCCTTCTCTTTGTGCTTGCCTTTAGCCTTGTCCTCAGTAGAGTGTTTCTTCTCAGTCTTCTCAGGGAGCTTCTGTTTGTTTTTCTTTTCTTGAGTGGAGTCCACTGAAGTTCTGTCTTTCCTGTCCTTATATTTGTCTGTGGCCTCCTTCTCCTTCTTCTCTTTGTGCTTCTCAAAGACTTTGTCTTTCTTGTCCTTCCCCCCTTCCGCAGTCCCCCGGTCCTTCCTTTTGTCCCTGGGCTCCTTCTCCTTCTGCCTGTCAGAGTGCTGCTTGTCAGAAGAGGACTTCCTGTGCTTGTCTGAGGCACAGGGCTCCCTCCCGTCCTCCTTCTCCTGGAGGCTGTCCACCCTTGGCAAGTCGCTGGCCTCTGCGATCTTGAATCCGCTCGCCATGTAATCATCTTTGTCATCCTCACTTTCATCTGTGAATATATCTGCAATATACCAGCTCTTCTCTTTGCCTTTTTTTTCATCTTTTTTTTCAGAGAAGTCTTCTGAGATAATTCCAGGGAAAGTCTTCTCCTTCTTCTCCTTCCCTTGGTCAAGAGATGTCTTTCTTTCTTTGTCTTTGCCATGTATGTCTTTATGCTTTTCCTTGGTATCTTTCTTCTCCTTGAAACATTTATCAAATTCTTTGTCCTTCAGACCTTTTTCAAGGGCAGCCTTTTCACTCTTGTCTTTGTCGTTGGACTTGTCTCTGTATTTTTCTGCCTTGGCTTTCTCCTTCCTCTCCCTGTCGAGGCCATCTTTCTTCTCCTTCTCTCTCGCAGGGTGGTGCCTCTCCCACAGCTCCAGGCTCTTCCCAAAGTCACAGTCGGCTTTGTCCTTGAAGATGCCCTCACAGCCGTGCTCCTTCAGGTCCTCCCTATGCGCCTCCTCGGGCTTTGCCCTGCCATCCTTCCGCTCCTTGGCGCTCTCCAGGGCGTCTTTCCGGTCCCGCCCGCCCTCTGCAGACTCTCTCCTCTTTTTGTCCTTTTCAGAAAGATAGCTCGGGATGCCCTTGTGCTTCTCAGCCTGGTCCTTCCTCTTCTCGGCGTTCTTGTCCACATAGTCCCTCTCCTTCTTTCGGAAGAAGGCGTCCCTATAGTCCCGCTTCTCCCGGGCCCTGCTGTCTCTCCTCCTCTCCTTGCTGTCCTCCTTCACTGTCTCCAGGATGAGTTTGGCCACAGAGTCGTTTTTCAGATCCCTGTAGTCTGTCACCGGAGAGTCCCAACTGTCCTCCCCTTTGAAGTCAAAGGATGAGTCGGACAAGTCTGAGAACCACCTGTCCTGCTGGTCGTCAGAAAGGCTGAACTTGGTGTCTTCATTCTCCAGAAACTGACTTTTGTTACAATATTCATCAAAAGCAGAATCTTCCCTATAAACTTTTTCTTTTTTGAGTTTTTCTTTATCTTCTTTAAACATCTTCTCCTTCTCTTTGGAAATTTTGTCCTCCTTTAAATCATTCTTTTTCTCTAATTTTGAGGGCCGGTCTTTTGACTTTTTCTTTCTTTCCTCTTTGTATAGTCTCAGTTTTTCCTCTTTTGGAGACTTTTCCTTCACTGACTTCTCCTTTTCTGCTTTATTCAAACGGTCTTTCTCTTCTCGGAAAGTCCTGCTGATGTCTTTGTTCATGTCTTTGATTCTCTTGAGAGGCTTTTCATCTTTGACCTTTATGATCTCATCTTTGAAGAGCCATTCCTTCTCTTCTGATTTCATTTTGCTAAATTTCTCTTCCTTTTTAAAATGGTCTCGATCATGCTTTAATACCTTTAGCTTGTTTTCGGTGGAAAGGTCATTGTCAAGGAGTATTGCCTTATCTGACTTCTGCTTGGAGTCCTCGTATCCGTAAGTGAAACTTTTCAGTTTCAGTTCCTGGCTAACAGAGCACTGCCCCCTCTCCTTGTTTCTGTGCTTATGCTTTGTTTTGTGTTTTTTGACAACCTTCCCCTCTCTGTCCAGCTTGGGAATGGCACCGTCCACGCCAGAGTGGAAGGAGTTCTTCTTCTCGGACAGGGCACCCTGCAGCCCACCCCGCTTCCTGTGCTCCTGCTTCTTCCTCACTGGCTTCAACGACTCCACACTGGAGCCCTCAGAGGAGTAATCAGACTCACTTGTCAGTCTCGTCCTTGTGGAGTCTGATAAGGAGCTGACCTCTGACCAAGCGGGGGAGGAGATGGTTTTCCAGTTGTCTGTACGCCAGTGCTTGGCGTGCTGGTCTGTGTGGTTGGGGTTATGCTTCTGGGCGGCAGAGCTCCCGTGGGATGAGGTGGAGGAGGCGGACAGGGAGCTGAACAGGGAAGGGTCCTTCAGCACCAGCGGGGACTCCTTGAGGCAGCTGGAGCTGCCCACAGAGTCCCGGTCGTCCTCGTCGCTGTCTGAGGACTCGCTCTCTGACTCTGAAGAGCAGAACTTGTCGTTCCTTTTCCCAAACCGCACTTCTTTGCCCTTTGCTTCCTTCTTTCGCTTCTTTTTCACTTTGCTTTTCTCCTTCTGCTGCTTGGCGGCAGAAGGCTCACGCGTCTTGTTACTGGGCAGCAATGTGTGCGCCGATAGCCTCAGCTTCTCCCCCGAGCCCACGGCTAGACCTGTGTCCTCCTCATCAGATGTGTCTGACAAGATGCGATGGGATGCTTTCTTTGGTGCGATTGTGTTATTTTTAGTGTAACTTTTAACTTCCATTTTGGGTATGGAAATAAAACTATTGGACTTAGTTTCTTTCCTGTAGTCCTTTTTTAGCAGGTGTTTGTCATCCACGGGAGGGACTCGGTCCTGCTCATCGTCCTCGTCGAACTCATACTCATCCTTGACAGGGGTCACGGTTTTCTGTGGCTCTGGGTTCTTGGCCTTGTGCTTGAGGCCCTTCTCAAACTCAGAGTCTGTGTTGTTGCCATCAACGGAGCTTGAAGGTGCGAACGATGGGGCGTCCTCTTCCTCGGAGCTCTCTGTAGGAGCAGGAAGGAAAGGTCAAGGCAGGTCAAGACAGCTCTCCCTGAAATGGCCCTGCAGAAAGGCCTCCCCAAATGCCTAGCTACTGAGTGGGGAGGGAGGTGGCTCCACCCTGCTTCCAGAGAAGACCTTCATGCGACTGAGTTAAGTTTCAGGCCAACCATGGGCAGAAGGAAACCAGAGCGTTCTGCTCCAAGACAGGTTGGCATCTCAAGTGAGACTGCAGGCTTCTCGGGAATGACGCCCTGGGTGGGGCAGCTCCACAGTCCAGAAGCTCCTGTAAGTGCCAGATATCTGGAGGCCAGGGGACCTCGTGTGTCTATTTTCAGACGCAACACTGTATAGTGCTCAAGGGCTGTTCCTGCCATCTATGCCATAAGAGAAAGCTTCCCTCCCCCAGTGCACACCTGGCAATCCCAGTGGCAGGACTTACCAGTCGAGCTCTCTTCACTGGATGTGTATGTGCCTTTGCCTAACAGGAGGTTCACCATGGTGGGGGAATTGGCCACTTTCAGCGGCGTCTCACCCTTCCTGTTGCTTTGCTGAGGATTTCCTCCGTACCGTAACAACAACTTCACCACCTACAAAACATCAGCAATGGCATCAGGCGACTTAGAAATGCCACTTCTCTGTCATTTCTGTATGAACTGCATCCCATTCCAAGAACCCTGGAGCTGAACCCCAAAACAGCCCTTCGTGGTCCAAGCATGTGGCAGAGTATGCAAGTGACCACCAGGGAGCCCCAGGGGCTCAGCATGGCCCCTCCTCCTCCTGCGAAGGTTGCACAGTGGGTCTCCACACCCTCCAGGGTGTGCCTCGCGTGCTCTGCTGCTTCCATGTTTTCTCCACTTCTCTGCGATGCTGGGCCCCGCATCTTCTCACGAGGCCTTCCCTCCCACCAACACACTCAGTAGCAGTGTAGGGTCCTGGGAGTGGTTGTGGAGAGTTCTGGCAGCTTAGAAGGAAGTTTTTTTATGGGGTGGGGGCAGAATAGAGGAAACAAAGACCAAGTTTCTGCAAGCTGGTTTATTTTTAATTTTCATTTACATTAGATAATTTCTTCCTTGCTTGATTTTACATGGGTAAGGGTGGTCATGTGAATGACAGAAACATCCATGCTGACATTTCCACAGCTCTGTCCAACTGTTCCTCTTCAGCAACCTGTGTTTTATATGCTCAGGTCAGCAACTCACTGAACTCGAGTGCAAATGTTAAACTGAATCTCAACTGTAGTCCAGTCTGAGATGAGAGCATAAAAATAATATGTAATAAAGCTTAAAATAAACTCTTTGTCCCTCACCCTATTTCTTTAGTGGATCACATGTGATATTGTCCTGTCAGCACAAGGTTTGTGTGTGTATTCTGTTGCTATCATGACAGATCACAACCTCAGTCTCGTAACTTTCAAGTTCAGCAGTCCAAACTCAGGCTCCCTGACTCGCTACGGTCAAAGTGCTGGCAGGACTAGCTCCTTCGCTTCCGCCATCACGGGGTGTTGGCAAAACTGGTCCTCACTGTGCTAGGCCTGAGGTCCCCATGCCCAGCTGCTAGGGGTCACCACATTCCTCAGCCTCTTCCTCTAAGGCCAGCACCACAGGCTGGGTCTATCTTTGGGCTTTTCATCTCTCCTGCTTCTTCTGTGTCTCTTTGACCCTGCCAGGAAAGGCTCCCAAGCTTCAAGACCCCGGGGGTTGCCCTGGGTCTGCTTAGATAACCCAGGATAATCTCCTCATGGGAGAAAACACACCCACAGGGGTCACAACACAACGTCTTATGACCATTAACTTGTCTACCTCACCACATTTTTTGGGTCTCTGATATCCTCCATAATAAGAATTTTTAAAGTGATCATTACAGAAGTCGAAAGATTCAGAGGACGGCCCCTAGCCCTTAGCCCATCTCATGCCACTCACAGCTGCCCACCCTCCAGTACTGCGTATCAAAACCAGACTCACTCTGCATAAACTTTTCAGTACACTTCTCTCAAAGGGTCCTTAAGCTTACCTAAAAATTTAACAGCAATTTAAAAATATCAATGTGTCATCAGTGCACGGATTTCCCGTGTGTCTGAAATCCTTAATTCAGAGTCCCCAGGGCTTTCCTTCCCCCACAGTGACTTGTCATCTCCTGACTATGCTCTTTGCATCCTAGATGCTGCGGGTTCTGGCATCTTCCAGGATGGCCAGGCAGGGGTTGCCATAAAGGAGCACCATGAATTTAAGAAGAGGTGGCCCACCGGCCTTGTCACCCTTATCACACTTGGACTGTCCCACCTGTGGTAAGGAGCCCTTTCCTGGGTCTCGGGTAATGGTTCTGGTAAGACCCTTACCACCTCTGTGCGCCTGCTGTTTCAGACCTGAAGGCACTCTTCCTCGTGGAGGCTGCATCCTCTCTGTGCTCACTGCTCCAGGGCTGACTACGTGGTCATTTCCCTAATCTTGAGTCTGTCATCCTGTGCTGGCTACAGCTCCTGGCATGACCCATCCCAGACTCGGACAGCCCCTGCAGGTCTACTAGCCCCACAGCAGCAACCCCTGTGAGCCTCCTTCTATCCACGTGGATAAATGCTAAAATCCACCCCGACCCACATTGCCAGGGTACATGAGCTTTTCACATGTGCTTTAGATGGTGCTTGTCAAAGCTGGGGACAGACACAGGCTGGGCTTTCAGGTGGGGCAGGCAAAACCTCACTTCTCAGGCCTCCACATCGTGGTGGCTGCTAGGACAGGGAACATGAGCTACAGAACGAGCTGGACGTCAGAGACAGACCAGACGTGTGAAGGTCGAGGAGATGCCAACCTTGTAGTGTCCGTTGTTGGCGGCGTCGTGCAGAGGCGTGTCATCATCCAGGCCCTTGGTGTTCACCTCCGCGCCCGCAGCCAGCAGCTGCTTGGCGACGTCGTAGTAGCCCCGGTTACATGCCTCGTGCAGTGCTGTCCAACCTGGAAACAGACACTTAGGACATATGTTATTTAATCCTCGATCCTGTCTCTTCAGGTGGTACTCTGAGGCTGTGTACAAAGTCAAGGGACACAGGCCAAGGTGGGAGAGTTGTCTTGTACTGAAGCGGGCGCCAGCCCAGGGTATACCTCAACTGTCTTTACTGGGCAACACTTGCTAGCACATCAATAGCTTTAACCCTACAGAACCCACAGCCCAGGGAGAGCCTGCAGTGGTGACCCAGCAAAGGCAGAAAACTTGGTGTGAACAACAGTGGCCCACCCCTAATTCATCCATCGAGACACGGAAGCAGGGCAACTGAGGCCAAGAGATCCTGTTGAAGGCTTCAGAACAGAGGCTCCAGCAGTGCCCAGGTTCAGCTGTGTGGGGAAGGCCTCCCTGGGCAGGCAGCTTTGGCCTGGGGCCTTGTACCCACTGTCAGATGAGGTGGCCGCCTGCATCCATGAGGAAACAGGGTCTGCCCCGTGGAAGCAAATGTCCATGCTTTGGAGAAGCTTCATTTAGAAAAGTGCTTTTGAAAAGGTGCTAAACTAGGCATGCGTCAGACAGCTGTGCACTGGGAACAATCTAGAAGGGTTCTCCATGAAGACTGCCTCACTCATCTCACATCCTCACTGTGAACAGACGGCTCTGGAATGTGTGGGCAGAATAGCGTGCATGGGGGGTATTTTATGCAAAGAAGGGCAACAGGAACTCTGATCACAGGACGTCAAAATACAAAGACGCACGGGCCCACATCAGGTCTGAGGCTCACAAGGTAAGCTGCCAGTGTTCTCTGCTCCCGGGCAAGCTTCGGGACTGAAGCACGCGTGGTGAGGGGTGTCCTCCCCTAAGGCACAGTGTGTGCCTCTGAGCACCGGGCTCCTGGCATGGAGGCGCCCCCTGCTGGAGGATGTGGCCTACACATGCCAGAGACAAGGTCCTCCAGGTGCCTAGAATTGGGGTTTATGAAACATAGCAAAGTGGAAAATTTAAATTCCTCAGTTCTCGTAAAAATAATGAAAACCAAGAAAATGAACAAATTCTTGGAAATACTAATTTCTCTTCAGTAGCTGCGAGTTACACTGGTATATTCCTGCGTCTGCACAGGTATCCTACATTTGTACAGGTATTGTGCATTGCCCAGAGCCTGGCAGCCCTGGGTTTCTGGCCCTGGGGGCCTGACGCACACTACAGGGCAGCACATCTGACCCAAAGGGACAGCTCTCATGGGGCGCAGGGAGCACTTACCTGCAAAGTCCTTAACGTTGACGTCTGCCCCCTCACTGATGAGCTCCTTGATGCGCCGGGCGTCCCCACGAATGGCGGCTCGGTGCAGGCGGGTCTCTCCTCGCTCGTTTCTCTTGTTCACTTTATCTTTGGTTTTTGAGGCAGAGTTGGGCGTTCCCTTCTGACACACGGTAGACTGGGAGGGGTGCTTTGGTGTTGTGTCTACTGTGGGTCAAGGAGGGGACAGGCGGGCATTACTGGAGATGGCTCCAGGCCACTGTCGTGAGTGAAGGAAATACTCTTGCGAGGGCCTGTCCCAGGGGAGCACAGCTGCAAAAAGGCTATGACCAAGCGGAGCCCTTGCCCTCCCTGACTTGGGACCTCATGGTCCTGGGGCTCACCTGGGCTATTTGCAGACTCCTCGGCTGTCATCTGCATGAGAAGAGCCACTTGCTGGCGCTCGGACAGGGGGTAGCCTGCTCGGATTCCAGAAAGCCCCATGCCAAACAGTAGCCCAGCCTTCCGGGTGACAGGCTCCTTCTTAATCCTCTTCCGCTCAGGACCCTGCTTCTCTGTGAGGTGGGCGAAGGAGAGAGGCAGGGAGGTTTCACACTACAGCATCCTCTGAGCCTTACCTACTGTTTCAGAGCCCCTGTGTCCCCCAACAGCTTGCAGCACAAGAGGAAGGTCTGTGAGCAGGAGAAGCCACAGTGGTGAGAGCATTTCTACTACCCACTCACCGCCCAGCAGTAACTGTGAGACCATTTGCACATCACCGAATCGGCTAAGTCTGAGCCTCCACCAACACTCACTCACGCCAGGCACCTCTCTGGGGCCTCCCAGACGTCATGCCACATACGAATGCGGTGGGACAGCTTGGCACCGATGACCTGCTCACACGGGTCAGGTCTCTATTAAATACACGTGTCTGCAGTCAGGCTCCACCTTCCCCATCCCTCCTCCAAACAAACAGTGAAAATATAACATGGCAGACACAGTTTAAAAATACATACATAAATCAAGGCCAACTTATCAGTACTGTACCTTTCTTCTTGCTTCTAGGAACCTCCATTTCATGCCATGGTGCTCCGAGGAGTGTACCAGCCTTGCAGTACCACAACATGGACTGAGCTGGAGGCATCTGAAGGCATCAACACAGAGCACTAACAAGAGACCATGCAACAGCCCCGGCTGTTTCCATCTCTGCCTCCTTGTAACAAGCAAGCCTTGCACTCATCTTACCCACTACAAAATACCCTGTCAGCCTCAAACAGAAGTCATGTGCCTTGTGTCTTAAAAGAGGCTGGGATGAGGGAGAGAAAAGACACCCCTGAAGTCACGAGTCAGGAGCATGGAAGCCTGCCTCCTCATCCTAGCCAGCTGCCTTCTTGTCAACAGGTTGGGAGTGAGGTTACTCTGAATGATCCTCTAGCTGCCCCTTAGGTTAGAGGGAAGTCCCTGTGCAGGGCCAACATCGGTTCGGGTTTCTAGGCCGAGGGGTGCAAAGGGCAGTGTGGCCCAGCAGGTCTGACCTGGAGAAGGGGGATGTTCTGGGAGACGTGAGTCCCTGATACTCTCCTCTGGGGAGTTGCCCCTCCTGTCCACTCAGCACATCAAGAAGCCCCTCTCCTCAGGAATTCACTGTCTCCCTCGGCCGGTGTTGACCCTGGAGAAGTCGGCGACATCTGTAAAAAATGGGCTTACTGGGTTCCATGTCTGCTGGTCACTGGACAAGAGAATGGTCTCTGGGCAAGAGAATGGTCTTAGTTGTTTCCCAGCTCCACTCCCAGGAACTCTCTCTCCTTGCTGTTTGCCATGAAAGGCCCCATGAATGTGCTGTCATCTTCTCAAGGAGACTCTGCCCACCCTAGTTTTCTTCGAAAAGTATTTTAGACTGCTTTTTTAAAAACTAAATTTGTGACGTGCTGAAAATGCTGATTTGTGTTTTATGTGACAAGCCTGTAGGCAGGCAAACACCTGGCCACATCTACCCACGTCAAACTCATGGGCAAAACCCCAAACACTGCAGGCTGCTGCTGCCACCACCAACTAGTTTTGAAACACTTGATGCAGTGGAAAGGAAGAAAATTCCAGAAAGAACCTGAACTCTAGTGCCAGCCTCTTGGTCTGCCTACAATCTGACAAATGCAGTGATGCCTCATCCCCTGGTCAGCAAGTCCTACAGGTGTCACTGGCACGTCTGCAGGTGAAGCGAAACCAGCAGACGGTGTCAGCTCAGGGCCAGCAGCTTGAAGAAGCACCAAGAAAACAACCTACACTTCAGCAGATCCCAGACCACAGTCACCCATCAGGCGTCTGGTCTGCAGGGTTCTCTGCATCTGTGCTGGTACATCCCTGCGTCCACCCACTGGCAGCACACCCCACACTGCTCTTCTCAGATCGGCAACCTACCTCCCATGGCAGTGTCTACATAGGGACAAGGTCAGGCCCATAACTCCCTGAAGAGAAGGGAGGTGGCGCAGGTGGGAAGCCCTTGTGCTCTGATCCTACCCATGACGTGCCACCAACACGCAAGGCCTCCTCTCCCTAGGGGGAGCTTCCATATTCACTCAACAGGTTTGCCCGGAATCTCTCCTGGGGTGCTAATGACCTCGGCATGGCCTTCACCAGGCTGACCAGGCCATGCACAGGCAGACCTGTCCTGTGATGCAGAGCAGTGGGACATGTTTTGGAGACATGAAGCCCACTGAGAACACCGTGAAGGCACAATCTTGGATCACCACCACACCCTTGCAGGTCTGCACACAATGGGACAAGTTCCCGGCCTGGGTGGGTGACATCTGCTAGTTACATGTAATAACTTCCAAATCAAAAGTGAGTAGGCCAGCCTGCTTCTGTGCCATGTGTGGGTGCTGGGGGTGCCAGGGTGGACCCAGGGAGGAGGCGGGGTACATCCAAAATACAGATGATGTTACTGGATTTTTCAGCTGTCAGAGGAACTAGCGGTTGTGTGCGAGTTCCATATCTGGTCGGCAGCCTGAGGCAGATATGCTCTGCAGAAGTCTTCCATGAGGAAGCCAAGAGCACTGTCCCATGCCTGCAGACACTGGCTGGCTGTTTCGGGTGCATGTCTGTTGTGTATGCAGACTGAGCAGGATTCAGCACCTCAGGGATATCTGGAGAAGTTCCCGGCCTGGGTCTCAAGAACTGGGTCCCTCCCTGCAGCCCACTGTCCACAGGCCTTCCTCTGCTTCTGCTTTCTCTGAGCTACAGTGCAGACAGGACTGAGCTGATCTCCCTCGCCTGGCCAGGACAGCTTTCAGCTGCACCCAGCACTGCTCAGGGAAGGCCGCTGGGTGGGCTCCAGTGCACCTGGCTGTGCCCCACACTGAGACAAACTCACTCGCTGGAGACAGCCAACTCCTACACAGCTCTCCCTGGCTCTGATCTGGACATTTTACTAGTCCTAACACAAAACAGACCTTCTGGATGCATCTAGAAGGGCTCAACGTGCCCTGCCCCGACTCCGAGGCCTGGCAGCCTGCATGTCCATCAGGTCTGAGACATTGCCCACTGGAGCGGCCTCACCTCTAGGGTGAAAGGAAACCCTAAGGAAGTCCCACTCACAGAGGTAATGGCCTCAGCCATGGTGGGCCCAAGAGCAGCTGGGCTGTCCTGACATACACACAGGCTAGGGGCATCTGCACTGTCATACTTCCTACCAACCTGACCCAGAGCTGTGCGTCCAGGTAAGAACGGATCCTCTGAGGGAGAGGCCATGAAACCTGCTCCCTGGCCCCCGCCATGCCACATGTACTCCTACCATCTCAGGTGTTGTGTATGCAGGTAGGATGGGGTGCAGAGGCCCCCGAGGGCCTCCATGAGATAAGCAACAAGTTTTCATGGTGTTTTGCCAATTTTCTGTCTCTATGGACCAAATGGAAGCAAAGTAGAATTTCTATGAATTCCAAATGGCAAATGCCAAGTTGCAAAGAGGAAAACCACAGTCCCAGGAAGACCACGAGCCTCTGCCCCAGCACAGTAGGCTTTGGATATGGTCCCAGTGTGCCTTACCCAGAGCTCTGGGCAGCGTAACTCCCCAGGACCCAGACCCTTCTGCGTGTGATCTGCAGTCTGAAGCTGCCTGCAGACTGGGGACTCTGTAGGTGGCTAATGTGTGGGCCCCAGGGAGAGTCCAGGGAGAGCCAAGGAAGGTGCTGGATGGGAAAGGTTGGCCTGACTCTGCAGCTGGGGAAAGGCTATTTTCCCACTTATCAAGTCTGTCAGTGGTGGCCCTTTTGATGGGCTGACCCAAGCCTGGAAAGCCTACCCCTGGGCCTTTAAGAATCACCACCATGTCTCTCCAGGGCGTTCCTCTGGGTCACACTCACCCGTGACCTCTGTGAGGACAGCAGTCATCTTCTGTCACCCCTGGTCAGCGGGAGTCTCCAGAAACCTCACCCTGTCCTCAACCTGGCTGGGTCTTCTGTGAGGCACTCTACCAGGAAGTGGCCTCTTCCTGGAGGAGCATGACTTTTTGGTAGCTGGAACCCATATCCACTCAAGACCTTCCTGAGGCAGCACGCACATTGGGTAAGCCCCCTGGGACCCCAAAGCCCCTTCTGTGGGCAGGACTGGGAAGAGGCCTTGGGGTCCCGGCCTGGCAACTTCCACACCCTCCCTTCAGTGTTTTGTAAACTCACAAAGTTACACTTCATGTGTTGTTATTTTTCTCTCTGTGGCTTATAATTCATGATGCTTTCTGAATCTGAGGACTCGTGTTCATAAACTCTGAAAAGTTCTCTGTCACTATCTTGGCCTCAGCTCTCTCCCTTCCCTTCATTCTCCTTCTGCAATTCTGATGAGATATGAATGTTAAACCTCACTCTCTCCTCCTCACCTTGTAGCCTCTTTCATACATTCTGCCTCATTTTCTTCCTAGGCCACAGATGCCATTTCTTTAGTCAGAACTTCCATTTCACTAATTCTTTCTTATGCTGTATCCAATGAGCCATATAATTTTCCCACTGAGTTTTTAGTTCAGTGATGACAATTTTCATTTCCAGATGTTCCACTTGATGCTTTAAAAAATATGCATGCTATTTTTGGATAGTTTGTTTTTGTTTCTTGTTAGTGTTTTAAATTCTCTCCCTTTTGACGTATTATTGTGTATATTGACGTATATTGACATATATTGTGTATCTCATCATTCTAATGTGTGAAGTCCCTGGGGCTGCTGACCCTCTCTCAGGACCAGCTTCTTCCTTGTGGTCTGTCATCCTAATCACAAGTTTGTGTTCACTTGTACTGTGAGCTGGGAAGCCCGGGTACAGGTCTGTCTCTCCAGAGAGTTCAGGGGCCGTGGGGCGCACAAATACAAATGCCAGCCCCCTCAAAAGGCAGGACTTGGGTTAGGAGTCTCTGGAGCAACCTCTCAAAGCCCCTATCCTCCCTCATCAGGACTTGTTGGAAGAGAGAAAGGGCCTCCCCTGACAGCCCGAGTGTCAAGGTGGTGTGGCCTTCCCGAGTGGTCGAGTTTTCTGTGGTATCCAGTCCCACAGCCGCTTCCTCCCCCTCCTGGCAGGACGGAGGCAGAGACTCTTCCTGGGGCTTTCTGTTCAAGTGCATGACCTTCAGCTTCTCACAGGAAAGAATGCTTTTCGTGTTCATTATTTGGCATCTCTAATTCCTAGGCTTTTTTAGCAAGAGAGTCTTTGAGGAGACAGTCTACAACATTACCAGAATAGGAACATCTGCAACTCTGGGGTCCTGCCATATATCCCAAGATGTCAGTGCATCCTGGATTCTACTCTACAAGGAACATTTTAGTGGCAACATTTGCAACAGCAGAGGGTTCCCTGCCCATGTCAGCCAAGGCCCATCACTCTGGCCAGCTGAGCAGCAGGCAGGTCTACTAGCCGTCTCCATGAGCGCAGACCAGAGGACTGCGGCTCTAACAGCTTTTCTGTTTTACTTGACCCCAAAAACATGCCTTTCCACACCAAGTATTTGACCTAATCTTGCTGTTCAAAGTCATGAAACACAGTACCCTAGACCAAAAAGCCTCAGTCACCAACAGTCCCCACAGGAGATGGAGATGGCAGTTACATATCAGAACATCTAACCTTTCCACCTAAATGTTAGGCTCAATACACAAGTGTTTCCAGGCATGAGAGCAGCAGCGTTCCTGAACACACCTGCCAGTGCACTGCGATGCACCAAGTGCAGTCGCCCCCGCAAGTCGGCAGTGACTGGCGCCTCCTTTCAACTTCCTGTTCTGTCTCTGCTGCTCACACTCCTCTCTACTGGTCATTGGGTGGCAGCAGCTGCACCCTGTGATAAAGCCCTCTGCCTGGGCATGGCTCATCTGTGGATGCTGAAGAGGGAACCAGGGCCAGCTGGGTGTTCTGCTGCCCCCACCCTTTTCTGTGGGCTTCAGGGAAGTTAGGTGACTGGCAAGAGGGAGGCCTCTGAGTACAGGGATCACCATACAGAAGAGACAGGAAGAGCCGGTGAGGGCGGTACAGAGGCCTGCGCTCCCTCTGCCCCTGAGCAGCTGAAGGCAGAATCAACTGGAAAGCTAGCATACCAGGAAGCATGACCCCCGCCAGAAGCACACACACACAGGTACACGCATAGTGTAAGTGCATGGCGCTGAGCAAGGCTGGTGCTGAGCACCAAGAAGTTCCACAGGAACCCATGGCACAGCCCGTCTCTGCCTTCCGGGAACGGGGTACAGCCCAGAGCAGGAGATACAAGAACAGCCCTCCCCCACCTGGGAGCCAGAAGGGAACATAACGCCTGGAAACAGGCGTATGTCCCAGACACCAAAACTGACGAATGAGCACCCACATGCAGCACCATGGGAAGCACCCAGACACCAGAGCCAGAGTCTCACCCGCAAGGTCAAAGCCAGCCAAAATGACCCTCTTCCCTTGTTCCAACCAAACATCCAGGCACGGGGCAGGCAGGTGTTCACAGACAAAAGCTCCTGTGGGGACCTGGAGGGGCATGCAACACTCACCAAGCCCAGGGTTTCTAGAGTTACGGGAAAGCTTGATATACAGAGAAGACCAACTAGCATAATCTGAAGCAAATCCCAGATAGCATGTAATCCCATCATGCAGATTCAATAGCCAGTGGCAAATCTCCTTAAACAGATACAGGCTTGGCTCAGTGGAGGACAGACTTCAAAAGACAGGAGGCCAGGCGCAGAGGTCAAAAAAGCAGGAAGGCTGTGGGGGTAGTCTCAGGCCAGGCCATCTGAGGAGGACTGAGGCTGTGCTAGCTGCTGCAGTGAGGCCTGCTTCCCTTGCTTCCCCTACAGGAGGGGTCACCCTCCTGACTGCACCAGTGGTGGAGCTGTCCGAATCTGCTGGCCATTCCTAGGCAGATGCCCACGGGGAAGCCCATGGGGGGCCTGGACACAGCACCCACAGCCCCGCCAGGCCTGGTTCTGGGGCATGCTCTTGTTCAGAGATCTGGAAGGGCAGGGACAATTCAGCTGCATGCTCATATCCAATGTGCAGGCACCTTGGGGTGGCCCAGCCTGTCCCAGGGCTGACTCACAACAGGGCTGGGCTGCTCTTGGCAGGCCGCCCCCAGCCCTGACTAAGCACCATAGGGGCTGCCCTCCAGCAAGCTGACCACATGCAGGGCCCATTCCACACAGTACCCCTGATGCAGGGCCAGGCATGAGGCAGCATGGTGGCCACAGGAAGCTCGGCAGCCCCCACTTCTGAGTCCTGTCCTCCCCTACCCCCCCACCACAGACAGGCCAAGTCCTTCTCAGCAAAGGGTGCTACAGGGACACCACAGGAGGCCTGGCCCACCCCTCCCCAGCCACTCCCTCCAGGGAGGACTGCTCGGTCTTCTCCCTCAGCCCCAAGGGACCACAAAGGCCTGCCATTACTCACCCGTCAGTGTCCCTGCCTGCCTGCCGTGGCCACTGGATGGGTCTCTAGCTCCATGTGAGAAGGAACCACCCTTGGTGAGTATGGGGTCAGCACCACTTAGGACTCCTGTCACCAGGAGGTGCCAATGGGACAGAGCCAGGAGCTAGGCAGCCAGCCCACCTGCCACTTCTGCCAGAGGGTCCTGGGCCAGATAGTGCTCCATACTCGCACCTTTCAGGGGAGCCTCATGGGAAGTCTAGCTCAGGACAGATAGGTAGATGTATGAGAAAGGCAGCTCTGACACTGCCCCAGAAAGGACAGGAAGCAGGACAAACACTTGGACTCACCCACTGTGGGTTCGCATCTGTGAGGTGTCCAGCCCTTGTTCTGGGGCCCTCCAGTATGTCCTCCAGGATGTTCCTGGCATACCCCAGGGGTCAGAGTGGTGGGTTTCATACTGTTTCCTTCCCCTGTGAGGACAGACTTCCCTGCTGCAGCAGGCAGGCAGGGACATGATGCATGACCAAACAGACAGTCCTTGCCTGGGAAGTTCTGCTTTAAAGTGCTCCTCAATTTCCTGTCTCACAGGCGTGCTCCTAGCACCCTCACTCGGGCCTGCCCCTCCTTACAGGAGTGCTCTCAAAATGCTCACCTGGGCCTGCCGCTCACAGGGGAAGGAAACAGTGTGAAACCCACCACTCTGAGCACTGAGCCATGCCAGGAACATCCTGGAGGACATCCTGGAGGGTCCCAGAACCTGTGAGGGCTGAACACTTCACTGAGGCGAACCCACAGTGGGTGAGACTGAGGCCTCCAACAGCATGGCCTGAGTGGCCCCTCCACCATGACACAGGCACCACTCAGACGTCTGACCAGCTAGACAGGGTGGCACCATGTGGTCACAGGAACACGCCTTTCAGCAAGGCACAGCATTCTCCCAAGGAGTCGAAGCACCAACACCCAGAGACCCTGGAGAGGCAGAATGTAGAACGTGGTGGACGTCTGGTGCCAACCCCCACAAAAAAGTTCATATCCGAGGGTGATTATGACATGCGACAACCAAAATCAGCACGAGCGCCAAGCAGGACAAAGGGGACCTTCAGGTCTGATTTCTCGAAGCCTGAAGCCCAGGAGAGTACTGCCTCTTGTGAGGGCCCTGTCCTGCCATTCTGGGGGCTGAGGCCAGCCCGTGCCACCCAATTGCCTCGGTGGCTCTTCCTTAGAGCTGCCAGCTACTGGGAGCAACATGCCTCTCCCACCCTATAATGCCCTCTTCCTATCCCCAGACAAGCTTGCTGGCAGCAGGAGCCACAGGTCTAGTCATCCCACCTCTGTTGCTTCTCCCCAGGAAGACTGCCCACCCTGCTGGCTTTCCTAAGCACAGCCTGGGGCCAGCTCTATGAGCACACCTGGGACACCTATCCAGGAGGATAGGCAGATGGCTGTGACTGCCACATGGTCCCAAGGCCTACATTTCCTGGACCTGGCCAGTAAGAGCTGGGATGTCGACATTCACATCCAGGATGTTGTCCCTACTGTCTCTCTCTCCTCCATTCTCTCTCAGAGCCATGAGCTCACCTCACTTCAGTTCCTGATGTCCCACCCACATGACAAAACTCTCTCCTGGGCACCCTCTGCAACTGTCCTACAGCTCAGCTGTGGCTGCCAGATGACTACATGAAAGAGCCAGCATGGGCAGCACAGAGTACTTTGCTGCCCCTGACCCTGAGCAGCTCAAAACAGAATCAACTGGAAAGCTGGCCCACTAGGAGGCACAAACCCCACCCAGGAGCATGGGCACACACACACAGGCATATAAACACGCACACACTCCTGCCCTGCAGCCTCAGATCACCCTAACTCACGGAAGGTTACACCAGCCCCGCTCACTTTTGGGGCTCGCTTTGGTTTACTACAAACAATGGAGCTTAATGTATGTGCCTTTGTAGTCCTGAGGGAAGCCATGTTCACCCTCCTGTGTCAAACTGTCAGGGGATACCCAGGAGCCCATAGCAAGCAGCCCCCCTCTCCCCTACACCCTGGGCTGAACACACTGGGGGAGGGCTCTTGTGTGTGGGATCCCTGAGGGGAAGTATCCCCATCCTCCCGTGTCCTGGATCTCAGGAAAGGAGGTGGCATGGGGGGCCCAGGTGGCTGTGGCAGGACGCCGAGGGGGTCCCCCATGCAAACCCAGAACTACAGGGCCAAATTCCCAGCCTGGCTGTGGAGGCCACGGAGGTGGTGGGGCACAGTCTAGTACCTGTGTCTGAGTCCTTCTGCTCTCCATTGGCGCCCACGGTGAAGGGCAGCTTCCGCTTGGTGGCACGCTCTCTCACCTCCTTCCCGCCATCACTGCGGTCCAGCTTTGGGGTCTTGGTTAGAGAAACTTTATCTTTATCCTAGAAAAGAAAGCAGCATTTTCAGACATCATCCTTAAATTAAATGATCAAAATCCTGGTCCACTACGGTTTCAGTTTATGTGCAGAAGTCACCTCTTCTGTGGGCAACGAATAGTCCCTTCTGCCCAGGTCTGGCCCCTGTGAGGTGGGCTGTGAGTGGCCCTGACCTGCCCATCTTCTTGTCCACATCTGAAGCCTCTCCAGAAAGACCACTGGCGAGGTTCTCAAGTGCATGACAGTGGTGAAATAGACAGATGCAAGCCACCTGGGGTGCCACCCACCCCCCTGGGAGGTACTGAACTTACGGGGAGGGGGGTGCACGTGTGCGACCCACAGTGCCCTTGCTGTGATCCACTTTCCTTCTGGGAGCTGACTCCTCTCCCTCCACCTGTCACCCACCATGCCGGCTGCGCTGTGGCTTTGCCTTTTCGGCTCCTGAACATGGAGACTCAACTATTCCCGTATCCACACCTGGCTCCCCACATCTGCTCTCTGACAAGGCGAAGCGCATCAGGGCCATCAGCAGAGGATACCTGCAGGTGAGCAGAACCCACCATGGACCCAAGTGCAGGATGCACCCCGATCACGAGGCTGGCAAGGACTGAGTAGCCTTGATTCTGGCCCCAGCCCCAGGGTTGACCTTGAGCAAGCTTCGCGCTGCTGCTAGCCCCAGTGGCCTCATGTAGACGGCAACGTGCCCACCTCCAGAGTGAGCCCCGGTAGCCTCATGTGGACAGCAATGTGCCCACCTCCAGAGTGAGCCATGCAGGCTGCTCATACGGGGCTCAGGACGCAGTGCTCCTGTAGCTTCTGCAGGCCCCTAGATCATGTCACAAGAGAGGCAGAGGGCACAAGACGCACACAGGGATGGCAGACTGGGGAACCCTGGAGGGGGTCCAGATCAAGACAGGGTGGGGCCACCCATCTCAAACCTGAGGTGGCAAAGGCAAGACGATGGATGCAGGAGCCCCTCCTACTATGATAGACACATTGTAAGAACAGGATGAAGGGGATGTGTTTTACAGGCAGGTGCGAGGAGAGGCCAGCCCAGGCAGAACTGGTGGGGTGGCTCTGTGACTCTGCAAATGCTGTCAGCTCCCAGGACTAGATGGTGCAGCAGCACCACTCCCAGCACCAGGTCCAAACCACAGTTGGAGGCTCTGGGAACCGCGACTACTCTCTCATGTGGCAGCAAAGCGCCCCAGTCCTAGAGAAGGTGCCAGTAGCACCAACCCATGCCAGCTGGGCTCATGGCACACAGATGTGCCAGGTGTGCCACCACTGCAGATAGGGAGGTCATAGTCACCAGAAGCATACCACTCCCTTCCACAGCAAGCTTTTCTTCCAGAACTTTCTCAAGGCAAGTGAGCCACTGGCAAACCCCATGCAGTCGTGGAAGCTACACCAGAGCACTGGAGGCCTCAGCTCCCCGGGACCAAAGGACCACCTGCTCCTGGGGGGAACCCAAGCACCCCGGCCACAGACCTGCCTATGGACTCAGATGTGTCCTCCATGGCTATCCACTGTGTGCACCAGACCTGACAGTAACAGGCATCCTAAGTGACCTTGGATAACCTTTCCAGAGGGTTGAAACCGCCATGGTGAGATCTGCCATGACTGAGACCTGCCATGGTGACACAGCCGGCAAGAGGAAGGGCCCCAGGAGACAGGGCCTGCGAGCGTGATGCCCATCTCAGCTATGGTGGCCTCTCCTCAGTCCTCAACCTGCACAGGGTTGCCTCTTTCTAGTATAGTTCCGCCAAGTTTTGCTGTGACCCACCCTGGAGTGGCCCCAATCTGGAAAGGAATGACGCATCCCATATGCAGCCACCCCAACACCTGGGAACAAGAGCGCATCCGTGAGAAACTCCAATTCACAATTCACACCTTCTTCTAGGAAACTCCTGGCCCAGTTGGCGGAGCTGACCAAACATTTAAAGAAATCTATACACATTCTTTCAGAGAACAGAGAAAGAAATGTTCCCAATTTGTTTTGTGAGGCTGCCATAACCCTAACTCCAGGACCTGATGAGGGCATTCCATGAAAAGAAAATCATAAGCCAGTATGTTTTATGGACAAGGACAGAAACTCCTGATCTGACAGGAGCAAGCCTAATGTACACATATATTAAAACAGGTAACACAAATGATAACAAAAGATTCAAGAATGCAAGAAATTCAAGAAAAAACAACAACAATGTATTTTACCATTAAGAAAAGTTAAAAAGGAAATCATGTGATCATTTCAATAGCTACAGAAAAGGCCTGTGGAGAGTCTCACTGCTCATGACCCATGCTCAGCACGTGGGAGGAAGGAAACCTCCAGCTGGCAGAGGGCCTCCAGGACCACTAACAGACAGCAACATGGAGACTGAGGATCCCTGAGAACAGGAGCAAGACAAGCACGCTGCACTCATGTTTGCTCAAAAACAACACATCACCTTAAATGAGTTAAAGATTTGGACAGGCAGTGGACCCCAGAAACTATCCAAGTGATGAACTGACACTAGCACAGGTGCTCCTCACCAGGAAAACGCTAGATGAACCACAGGGAAACACACACAGCACTCCACCAAAACAGCTGAAAGGAAAGGGACAGATATGCCAAGGTCACAGTGTGGGGCTACGGGAGCCCCAGCACTGCTGGGGGGTGCGTGGTACCAAAACTCAATAACTGTCCACGCATTTCTAAAGTTAATGAAATGAGTACATATGTTCATAGACTAGTACAAGAATGTTCACAGCAGTTTTATTCTTCACAGTAAAAAAAGGAAAGTAAATTGTCCATGCAGAGACAAATGGATGATTCTGGTATATAAACGGAAACCTTAAAACGGTAAAAAAAGTGGATGGAGGAGGCTTCCAGGAGCACAGTCGTGTTGATGTGTCCAGGGACCATGCCAGGAACCGTCTGTACCTCAAGGAAAAGGTGTTCCCTGGAATTAGATTGGGCTCAATCCCCTCTCCCCCACGCTGAGGGAGAACAAAGAAGCACTAACCTTAAGATGACAATGACTGCAGACACGAAAAATCCGAAGGAATAAAACTATTCCAATAAGTGAGTCAGAAAACTTGCTGGATACAGAAAGCAAGTGATTCCACATACCATAAACAATTAGGAAACGGTACCAAAGCAGCTCAAAAACACAAGAATAAGTCTAACATGAGATATCGCTCTACACAGACAACTACAAAACATTACTGAAAAAAAACAAAGACACAGAAATGGAGAGACACTTCCAGTTCAATTCTTGTCCTGTGGCAGTTCTCCCCACATGCATCTCTGTATCTACAGCAATCCAGTCAAATCCTGGCAGGCTTATCGTGAAAATCAACTCACTTATTCTAAAATGTACATGGAAATGTCAAGGGTCAAAAAATAGCCAAGACGATTCCAAAGAACAGCACGGCTGGGCAGGGTATACAACCAGAAGTGGAGACCACGAAGTTGCAGGAATCAAAACAGCCGATCCTGGAAACAGGATGGAGAGTCCAAGACGGATCAGAGCAGAGCAGAAATGAGAACCACAGCCCTGGGGACGAGAGCTGCACGCAGCTCAGCCAGGCAGGGTGGGACTGGGTCGCCGAGGGAGGAAAGGTCCTGATCCCTCCTCAGCTGTGAGAATGAATGCCAGGCCAGTCAAGATGGAAGGCTTGCAGGAGAGAGGACAGGAAGACGGCAGGAAACACAAGGAAGCCCACAAGCTGCTGCACACCCATCGGGGTGGCTATGGTGATGTGGCAGCACCAGGTGTGCTCTGGGATGGGATGTACCTGCCCTCCCAGACGGCTTCTGCAGGACGACACAGTCATTCTGACAAATGATTTGGCCATGTCTCCCAATGTGAAAAGTCCCATGTACATGTGCGCACAGTAGGACTCTGTCACTTGGAAAGACCTCAAATGCTCAAGCACGGGGGAATGGACATGCTGCTTGGCAATGGCAGGGCATTCCACAGCGGGGAAGAGATGCAGGACTGGTGCCCCAGACCCCTGTGCATGCCCAGTATCTGTGCCAGTGGGTGGCAGAACAGTGGCCCCTCTGGCACGGGGAGCGACTCTCAGATGTGCACAAGGAAGGCTCCTGGGACACCGGTAACGCTTGCACCTAGAGGGGATCACACTGATTTTTCAAATGAAATACAAGCTACAATGTATTTATATTTCACTTCATTTTTTTAAAACTCTGTGCTCTTCCTCTTAACCAGCTGCCCAGGAAACACAAGCACGGCAGCGTACATGGTGCACATGAGGGACCTCCGGAGTTGCTCACAGCAGGAGGGTGGGGGGCCAGTGGCAGGAGCCAGGCTCTCTGGGTGAACCTGGGCACCAAGCCTCACTGTGCAACTGGACTGGGTGGGCCGTGTATTCTTCCACACAACACTGAGTGGGTCCTTGGGGCAGATGGTACTGTGGCAGAGCCAAGGACATCAGGGTATGTGCAGCCATGCCTTCAAGGCACTGGCAGGAGGAGAGGTCCTCCCCAGCAAGAAAGGAACTGGAGTAGGACCCAACGTACACATCACAGGATGTTTTCATTCCCTAAATGCAAAAAATGTAAATATTAAATCCCACCTCCTCCAAGCACCTCCTATCTAGCCCGAGATGCCCCAATAACCACTGGTGGGACAACTATGCACACCGACCAAGCACCCCCACGGCCTGCAAGTCACCTCGCTTCTCCCCACTGAGTAACACAGGCTGTCAGCCACACACCACACTGTGATTTCTACTTGGCGGAAGCACATAGAGAGGAAAAGAAAGTTGGAGTAGATGAGAAATGGCTATGTCCACCCAACACACCCCCTGGAGTTCATGTCGTCGTCTATGAATAGCCAATGGGAAAGGATCCAGTAAGAGGGCACACCTTACCAGCCACTGAAATCAGCATACATGTCAGCCCAATCACTCCAGCTCCATCTACTGAAAAGTGAATCCCTTCCGAAATGCAATGCCCTGGCCTCTTCATGGACACATGACTGTGTGTCTATTTGTGCACTCTGTTCTGTGCCATTCATCAATACGTCTGTCCTCATGCCAACAAGATACACATTCTTACTACTGTAGCTTTATAGTAAATATTGAAATAAGATCCTCCAATTCTGTTCTGTTTTTTCAAGATGGTTTGGTTATTCTGGGTCCTTTGAATTTCCATATGAACTTTTGAATCAGTTTATTAATTTCCTTTTTTTTTGAGTTGGAATCTCACTCTGTTGCCCAGACTGGAGTGCAGTGGCTGCTCCCGGCCACCACAGCCTCGACCTGCTGGGCTCCGGCGATCCTTCCGCCTCAGCCTTCCAAGTAGCCGGAATTACAGGCGCACGCTACCATGTCAGGCTATTCTTTTATTTTATTGTACAGATGAGGTCTCGAACCCGCGGGCTCAGGCAATCCACTCACCTCAGCCTCCCAAAGGCGCGGGATTACAGGCTGAGCCACCGAGCCTGGCTAGTTTATTAATTTCTACCCAAAAAAGCCCATAGAGATTTTGATCGGCATCACACTGGATCTATACATCAACTTGGAGAGAGATGGCACACAACACTGAAAGTTTTCTGACCAATGAACATGACGTAAGTCTCCAACTGTTTAGGTCTTTCTTAATTTTTCTTAGCAATATTGTGTAGCTTTCAGGGTACAGGTCTTTTAGCACGTCTTTGGTCAAATTTATCCCAAAATAATCCATATTTTTTATGCTGCTGCAAATATATTTTAAAATTTCAACCATCTATTGTTTATTAGTATTCAGAAATACACTTTTACACTCTGACTACATTGTATTGTGACATCTTGCTAGACTTGTTTATTTTTATGGCTTTTATGTTGACTTTTGTAGGCTATTCTCCATGGACGTCTGTGAACAAAGTCTGTGTGTCCTTCATGGGGCTGGCTGTGTTGGCTAGAACCTGTAAGACAATGCCGATAGCCGTGGTGACAGCAGGTATCTTTCTGTCTGTTCCCAACCATAGGTGGGAAGTAGTCAGTCTTTCAAATTAAATAATGTTAGTTGTAAGTTTTTCATAGATGCTCTTTATCAGGTTAAGGAAACTCCCCTCTATGCCTATATTGCTGAGTGTTCTTTTATAATGAATGGGTATTGAATTTTGTCAAATGTTTTTATTACATCAGTTGATGAGGCTTTCTTTTTCAGTTTGCTGATATAATAAATTGAACTAATTGAGTTTGAATGTTAAACCAACCTTGAATTCTTGGCATAAACCTCATTTATTCATGACACATTATTCATTTTATGTATAAACTGAGGAATTCAATTTGCTAAAATTCTTTTTTTTTTTTTTGAGTTGGAGTCTCACT
>NW_007249931.1:202385-206859 GCF_000164805.1 Carlito syrichta | reverse complement strand
TGGCTCAGCCTGTAATCCCGCGCCTTTGGGAGGCTGAGGTGAGTGGATTGCCTGAGCCCACGAGTTCGAGACTCACCTGGGCAACTTGGCGAGACCTCATCTCTACAATAAATAAAAAAAATTAGCTGGGTGTGGTAGCACGCGCCTGCAGTTTCAGCTACTTGGAAGGCTGAGGCGGAAGGACCGCCGGAGCCCAGCGGGTCAAGGCTAAGGCAGCCGGGAGCATTCCACTGCACTCCAGTCTGGGCGACAGAGTGAGACTCCAACTCAAAAAAAAAAAAAATGTTCATAAAGGCTATTATTGGTCTATAGTTTTCTTATCCTGTAGTACTTTTGTCTGATACTACAGGAAGCCTATACTAATACATAAGTAGAAGCTATGTGAAGCACATGGTGATGGGCTGGCCAGCCACAGCCCTGTTCTCTCAGCCCCAGGACCAGTTTGGGAACAGCAGAGGTCTTTCTTAATTTCTCTCAACAATGTTGTGTAGCTTTCAGGGTGAGACAGAAGGATCACCTTTGCCCAGCAGGTCAACACTGGGGTGACCGTGAGTGTGCCACTGTACTCCAGCCTGGATGACAGAGTGAAACTCTGACTCCAAAAAAAAAAAGAAGAAGAAGAAGAAGAAGAAAGAAAACAAACAGGACATACTACCTTCTTGGAAAAAACCAACTCAAATTCACGCATGTCTCAGGACAGGTGTGTGCACACCATCAGCATCTAAATGGTCAGGACCAGTTTTGCTTGGTCAAGTCTCTTTCCTCCTCAAGTAAAAGAGAACAACTCAAACCAGGTGCAGACATGCTACATGTTGGCCTGTGATGCCTGTGAGACCCACGTTGCCTGCTGTCCAGCTCTTTTCAAGTCATGCCTGCTGTTTCCTCTCAGATCAGCCCTTCTCACACCACTGTGCCTAGTTCGCTTCCTATCTAACCTCCTACCTGGCTCTACCATGTCACCCCAGCTGAGTGTCTCACACTCAGGACCAGTGCCCAAGGCCCATGGGAAAGTCCCGATGCCCTCTCTACTGCCTGTTTGTCACTGTCAGATGGGCAATAGGGAACACAGTGTGGTGACGCCTCCTTGTCCTCAGTGTTAGGCTGGGATTTCCTCTCTCTGAGCCTTCTGAATCCTCCCAGGTCCCTGTCTCCATCCTAGAACCTGCAGGATACTGAGGCTGTGATCCGTTAGCACAGGAGTTTCCAACCCCCAAGGCCAAAGACCTGTTAGGAACCGACTGCACAGGAGGTGAGTTGTGGGCAAGCAAGTGAAGCTTCATCTGTATTTATAGCCATTCCCCATTGCTCACATTACTGCCTGAGCTCTACCTTTTATCAGATCAGGCCAGCATTAAATTCTCTTAGGAGTGGGAACCCTATTGTCAACTGAGCAGGTGAGGGAACAGGTTGCATGCTCCTTATGAGAATCTAATTTAGCCTGATGATCTGAGGTGGAGCTGATGTGTTGATGCTAACGCTGGGGAATAGCTGCAAATACAGATTAACATCAGCAGAAAGGTTTGACTGCATATGCCCCCACCCATTTGTGGAAAAACTGTCTTCCATGAAACTGTCCCTCATGTCAAAAAGCCTATAAACTGCTGTCTTAGGACATGCAGGCAGGTTAATTCCCTAGTTTGTGGTACACAGCGGCCCTAGAACTAAGTGTCAGACTCCCAAGGGCAAGACCCAAGCATCTTTGTTCCTAGAGCACAGTTGAGGCAAGAAATCATGTGACGCTCTCACAGATGTTTTGAGGTATCCTGGGACCTTTACTTGTGGACACAAGAAGCTTCTGACCCAAATGCACAGCTCACATAGCAGCAGGGCTACGCCCAAGCTCTTGAGGTGAAGCCACACCTCAGCCCATCTCTGCATGAGTATGCCACCTCTTGGGGAATTCTTCAAGTCTAAAGTCATCCAGGTAAGAAGAGTGGTGAGGCAGAAGCAATGAGGCAGTAACGAGCACAAGAGAACTGGGGGCGGGCCAGGGTTGAAGCAAGGTAGTACAAAGTCTCCCTAGCCATCCCTGGTACCAAAATCCAAGGCCTACCCCAACAAGGCAAGGGAAAAAGGAGGCCAAGGCAGCAACCAGAAATAGTCCCGACGTTTTGGGCTCTCAGTCACAAGGAGTGGAAATCACCAGGAGGAGCATCCCACCCTCTCTCCCTCCTGCCCAGTTGCCACATGGCTGGGGCTGCTCATTTGCCCCTTGAGTGGTTTCATGACCTCAGGAGCACACACCCATCCCAAGCAGTAGCCTAGACTCTCACAGGCCTCACAGATGCACCCAACCCTGGAAGCTGGGCAGTGGGTGCTGACTGAGCACTGGCTCAGCCTGCCAGGGAAGCTCCATGCCACAGAGCCCACCTGCTTCTGCATGTGGCACACAGTGCTAGGGAAAGAGCACATAGGAGAGGACAGGTGGCCACACTGCCGAGACAGCCACGGGTTGCAGAGGCACTCCATCTTTCCCACCTATGTAGCACCCATATATGTCCATGTTCACAAAATGCTTCACACTTAACCAAAATCAAATGAATGAAGGACTCTGCTGGTTAATATCACACGTGGAATGCCCGCCAAGTGCATACAAGCCACACCCAGAACATGACCAGGGAGACTGGAAGCACCAAGGGGCCTCCCAGGCCACATATGGGGTCTAAAGGCAGAGAAGGAACAGGGAGAGCAGCTCGGAATGACTGCAGCCAGGACACACAGCACCACGGCCCCGAGACAAATGGCCATCACATGGGCACAGCGGAAGGAGGAGCAATGAACTGCCAGGATTAAGTTACAGAGACAGAAGGACTACAGGAGCTAACACGTCATCCTGGGGGACGTCGGTGGCAAGCTGGCCCTGCACACAGCATGGCCTCCCTCACCATGAACTCCACAAGATGCTTCCTCCTGCACCTACTGTAGAGACAGGGCAGCTCAGGACAGACACCTGATGTGCTGATGCTCACAAAGATAACACAAGGCAAAGTCGGCCTTGAACCTTGATGTGTCCAAGTTCACCCCGGCACTATGTGACAGGAAGTGCACCCCAGGACCCAGCATCACCCCTACACTGCAGGACAGGACAGGAACCAGTGTCAACAGCACATTGATAAAACACAGTGGTTTAGATTTATATCCCATTTTCCTATTCACCTTTAGAACAAACCAAACTTGGAAGTATACTTCTCCAGCAGTGTTTGTGGTCAGAATTCCTGAAATGCCTGGTGTGTCTGCCTGAAACCATGACAAGTCCTGTGGTTCTTGGCATAGAAATGTGCGGCCACATTGAAATGGCCTCCAAGAGCAACTGCTGTACCTACTATTTAAATTTTTTTTTTTTTTTTTTTTGAGTTGGAGTTTCATTCTGTTGCCCGGGCTGAAATGCAGTGGCATGATCATGACTTCCTACAGCCTCGAACTCCTGGGTTTAGATGATCCTTCCACCTCAGACTCCTAAGTAGTTGGGACTACAGATGTGCACTACCATGTCCAGCTAATTATTTTATTTTTAAATTTTTTTGTGTGTCGAGATGAGGTCTTGCTACATTGCCCAGGCTGGTCTTGAACTCCTGGGCTCAAGCAATCCTCTTATCTCCATGTCCCAAAGTGCTGGGGTTACAGATATGAGCCACTGTGCCTGATGCTGTTAAGTAAATTTTGATTCTGATCCCCAAATAATAAACACAACCTTAAAGGAAACAAGGCCACATCTGGAAGATCACTCCTCCCACCCCGCTCTGGGTTGCAGACAGGGGCGACTACAGACAGGCTGAGAGCAGGTTCTGACTAATGAGTGGGAGAGGGGCCACTTCCAGCTCGTTCGTCTCGGGAAGGTGTGCATGGAGGCCAGTGCCAGAAGGGAGGGCACAGATGTTACCTTTTTCCCAGTTTGTTTCTCCACCATGTCGTTGCTGAGAGGAACGTCTTCTTGCTGTGGTGTTTTAGAACACCCACCCTTGGGCATCGTTCTGCTCCCCTTGCGTGATCGTCATTTATGCCACCATCGCATCATCGTCAACTGGCTGCTTCAAAAGAGAGGACACAGGGTTAACATTCACCCAGCTCAGAGTAGCACAGGACCCAGCCAGTCTCACCCTGACTGCACAGACTCAGTTGATCAAGGCACGCAGGAGTTCTGGCTGGGACTAGGGCTGGGTCCAGAGGGGGCTTTGGGATGTGCCTCACAGGGGTCACCAGCAACAAGAAGGAAAAGCATTCTCGGAAAGCACCAAGCTCCCCTGATGCCCTGACTCGGAGCAGTATCTTGCTTTTGGTGACTCTGGTCCCACTCATGCCCATGGGCCAGACCCTTCACCTGGGCTGAGGTACCAGCTCCTGTTTCCCAGGAAATCCAAGGACATGTGCTACATTCACTGTGTGTTTCACCTTCTGTCTTTCATGACATTTTGGCATCTTTGTTTTTTTTTGAGTTGGAGTCTCACTCTGTCACCCATACTGGAGTGCAGTGGCC
>NW_007249931.1:154952-202049 GCF_000164805.1 Carlito syrichta | reverse complement strand
TCACCTCAGCCTCCCAAAGGCGCGGGATTACAGGCTGAGCCACCGAGCTCGGCTCATTTTGGCATCTTAAAGAAGCCTGCAGGCTAGGAACAGCCTGGCTCTCCCAGGGATGGGAGATCCTCAGAGTCAGTGAGGGCTCTAAGCAGACAACCACCCTCTGGCCTGACTCTCACCCATGCCAGTCCCTGCCCCATACCATCCCTGGCCAGGTGCAAGGCAGCTGGAGAGCACCTCACAGCACTAACATGCCAGAATCACCCAGACCAGTCTGACCTGAGCCTCACGTCACTGCCCATTTCACCCCTCCTGCAGAAACCCTGAAGAAGGACATGACTGAGGCCTCGCTGGGCCCTGCTAGGACCTGTGGGTGTTGTACACTTCTCCCTTCCAAGCCTCACTCTGGTCTCTTCTATGGCTACCCCAATGCGATCACACCACATCCAATGTGGACGGTCCTGGAGCATGTGCCTCCTGCCTGCCAGCCTTCTCAAGTTTGTTCCACCATTATAACCAACCATCTAGTGGCACTCAAGGGAGGAAAAGGGGAAGGATGTCCCACATCTTTCCCAAAGCCACTGTCTACCTATTATGTCACCAACACTGTCGTCAGAAAACACTTTACATAAAGTAAAATCATGCACTGTGCTCCTCTCTGCACGATGGCATGCCTCTGTGCTGTATTTTGGAAGAAACACTTGTTGTGCCTGTCACCTGGACTCGACCACCTCTGCCATGTGAGACTGTGTGAGTGCAGCTCCTCCATACCCCCTGCCCATCCCTCACGGTCACACTGTGTATCCACCTGCCACCTACTGCAGGCCTGTCTAAGGTCACGAGACATTCTTCAACATCTTTTCAAGATCCTGCCTTATTTGTGCATAATAACTGACACTAAGGATTGTCCTGGCCCTTAACCGGCGTAAGAACTCATCTAGAGTTATCCTGAGGAGAGGGACCCAGCCACTTCCAGCTGCACGCAGGTGAATGGGCTTTCCACCCACTCTTGGGAGGCTGAGGTCAGAAACTCTGTGTTCTCTCTGCCTGAACTGTTAACTCCACATTCTCCTCCCATTTTCCACCACAAAACTGAACTGTCATCTGCACTGATGTGGGAAAGGCTGGCTGGGAACTCAGTGGCAACAAAACAGAAGTGAAAGGAATAGCAGGAAGCAGACCCTTAAGAAATCCTGACTGCCTGCTCTAAGGGGTGAAAGGTGGCACATTTGCCACGGTGTGGTCTACACTGTCTGGTACTGGAAGTGAATCTGTGTCCCAAAGTGCAGGACACACTGTGAACAGCCCAGGTGCAGCCAAGGCTCCAAGGTCCCCTTCAGGGCCTGAATCAGACGGCATGCTTCACTCATGAAACAATGGATCTCACTCAGCATCCCTAAGCAGGCCCTGCTCGGGGTTTCTCTAGTCATGTAGAGTTTTGGGCCTCCTTTCCCTAAAAAGCTAGACTCGTTCACCAGCCTCATTCCACCCTACCCCGCAAAAGGAACAGCCCCCTGAGCAGTGTGAAAATACAATTTGCTTCCACCTTAACCTCCCAAACCAAACTGTCTTTACAGGCAACAGCAGAAGCTGTGGGGGAAGGAGGAAGCACTTGTGGTAACTGGCCTGTCCATGCAGGGCGCCTTGTGTGAGAGAGGGTGGGGGGCTTTCCAGGAGGCTCTGTTGGGGGTGAGCTCTCAGGTGGACACCAGTGTGCTGGAAGAGTGCCACCACAGCTCACAGCATTCCAACGTTCAGGCTGAGCCTGGAGTGTGTTGCTGCAGGCCTCCCTTGGTAGCCCTTATGGTGAAGGCACCATCTTGAAAAGGACCTTGCAAACCACGAAGCAAGACACTCACGCCTGTTACTGTTGTCACAGTTGCAACCTGTTATTATATTGGAATCCCTGAGGCTGCAGAGTGTGCATTCCTGGTGCTGGGCACACAGCCTCTACTACCATCTGCAGCTGACCCTTGCTCATGGAACACACTCAAACAGCAAATCACGCGGCTCTACCTGAGTGCAGTCTGTTATGCACCATCCTGGAATCCCATGTGCTTCGTTGTAAGAGAAGTGGTCTGTGTGCTGGCAGCTAGCCAGACATATGCTGAAAAGGCTACTGTCCTCCAGACACGGCCCCCAACTGCAGCCCCCAAAGGAGCAGGATCTAGGAGGCCAAGCAGAAGACAAAAGAAGGCACCACGCCACTCAGATCCTCTCACAGTGTGCACTGAGCGCTATTGATGGCACAGGAGAGTGGTCCTAGGTGCCCGCTGAGTTTTTCAGAAAGTCTTCCTGGCTGGGTACATTCTTCTGACGGCTCTGAAGCTGCCTTGGGCCTAGCATCTAGGGCTTTCTGGTCACCATGCTTCATCACTGACCACAATACAATGGTATTATCTGTCTCACTCCCAGGAGGCAGTCTCTGCCTGGGAAGGTGTCAGGCTGTTCCTGCACAAGTCCATTTAATGCAGCCTAAACCCCCATTTCCAAGTTATCAGAAGTCTACATTAAATTCAAAACCTTTAGTCAATGCTAGAAACAAAATCATAGATCATGGGAACTGCACCAGACCAAAGGCTAAGACCCAGCACCATGGAGGCAGTCTGCAGAGCAGCAGTGGAAGGGGCCACAGGGCACAGCTGGCTGGGTTGAGTTCGGCTTTGGCACTGCCCAGCCGGCATACAAGGTGCCACCGTTTCTTGTGGACTGGGCCAGCTCCACAGGCTGCAGGACACTCATGGGACACAGGCACACACCCTGACACCAAAGCCATGCGGCGATGTGGGGGTGGGGTGGGTGGGGGGTGGTATGGCTCACGGGACTTGTCAGTTACCCAACAACCAGCATCAGAACTGAAATCAAACATCACTCAGTCCAGTGGGGAACAGGCGTCTGCCTCTTAATTCAGTCACCTGGACATGGGAAATAGCCATACCTGCCACATTTCTCTCCATGTAGCAAATGGCACTGCAGCCCGAGAAGCACCATGGTGTGGCCCCTGACAAGGTCTCCTTCCTGTCTGTCATGGAGCCTTGGGGAGCTCCAGAGACAATCTGTCCTAGGGTCAGGCAGGGCATTTCACCTGCAGAACCCTCTTTTCCCCTTTGCTGTTAGAAAGTTGCTCCTCTGTGGACTTGTCTTTATTTTATTATTATTATTATTTTTTTTGAGTTGGAGTCTCACTCTGTTGCTCAGACTGGAGTGCAGTGGACACACCCGGCCACCACAGCCTCGACCTGCTGGGCTCCGGCGATCCTTCCGCCTCAGCCTTCCTAGTAGCCGGAATTACAGGCATGCGCTACCACGCCCGGCTGATTTTTTTATTTATTGTAGAGATGAGGTCTTGCTGCCCAGGCGGGTATCGAACCTGCGGGCTCAGGCAATCCACTCACCTCAGCCTCCCAAAGGCACGGGATTACAGGCTGAGCCACCGAACCTGGCTACTTGTCTTTATTTTAGGGGAGGGAGCTCGGGCATGTCAGGAGGCATCTTTGGCCTGCAGCTGGTCTGTGAGCCCTTTGAAGCCAGAGAGCTTCTACATGTTTCACCCAGCCTGGTGCATGTGTGTGCGTTCACCTCCAAAGCTGAGATCAGAGATGGAGCATGTGCTCTCTTCCCTGATCATGCCCCACGTTGATGTAAAGCATTAGTGGAACACTGGGCTTCACCTGGGGAGGCGTGGCCTCAGCTGTGCCTTGCAGCACAGGAAAGGGAGGGAGGGAGCCGCCCTACACAGAAGTGCCATGTCTGTCCCTGCTGCTGGAACAAAGAAAACATGGAGCCTGGGCGGCTTATACACAGCAGTATATTTCTCACGGGTATGGAGGCTGAGCTGCCTGATTCCAGGTGACCGCGGCTTCTGTCCAGGGCCGCCTTGCTGCATCCTACCTGGTGAAAGGGAAGGCTCACAGAGGCCTCTCTTGCGAGAGCACTTGTGAGGGATCCATCCTCCGACCAAAGCGCTCACCCAAAGGTCCCCCCTCCTGACCTGTATTACTGCACTGGGGATTGGGTTTCAACATACAAATGTTGGGGGATGTGCACATTTAGACCCTAGCAAACAGGGTCTGTCTGATGTTTGGTGCCCAGCCTTGCCACCGTGGCTTAGGGGTGAGATGAGGGCGATGAGATGCTTTGGTTAGCCCCTCCCATGGCATGGCCCAGAGGCGGAGTGGCAGAGGGAGGTTGGGCCTTGGGAGGGCTCTCCAGGGAGCCCAGGGGCATGTGGACCCTCATGGGGCCCCAGCCTGTGGCCTCGCTCCTGCCCTCCACTGCCCGCTGAGCTAGCCCTCTGCATCTGGGATCTCCGCAGGCTGGGGCCGGGGAGTATGGAACTCAAGGACTCTGCATACATTGGCTCATCTGATGCCGCTTGTCTGAACAAGGACAGGGATGCCATGCTCCTTCCAAAAGGCAGCTCCAAGTCGCATCTGGTGCGAGAGTTGCTGCCAAGACTAGCCAGGGAAACTGCAGCACAGGCTTACCCACCACACACCAACCAGTATGCACAGAGCCCTCACCTCCACTGGCCACTCCAAGTACCGCACCCTCCCCCTCTGTGCCCACACACATGATCATGGCCTCAGTGTGCTCTGCTTGGACAGGAGACATGTGTAATTAAAGGGTCTTCCCCAAGACCAAACCTGACACAGAAAAGGTTTCAGTTTAGCCGAAGCCATCTTAGCTCAATCCCACCTTTGTCAAATGACAAGCTAACAGCAGGGAACTATAGGAGCTAAGTCGTATGTGGACTAGAGCTAGACCAGGCCACGTGACACCTGTGAAGCTGTGCTGCCAGATGTGCTCCCGCCATAGGCCTGGTATCATCAAGGAACTCAGGGAACATGCAGGCGCCTAGGGCAGCCCCACTTCTGAATCAGAACTTGCATTTACCAGCATCCTGCCTGCACATGAAATTCTGAGAACGGGTGTACACAAAAACAAAATTTGTGGTGACACAGACCCTTTTCAAAATTCACAGAAGGAAGAATTAGGGTTGAAATCCACCTTCAGTAAAGGGATGGAAGGTAAGTACAGTTAATCCTTGAACAGCACGGGCGTGAGCTGCACCGGTCACTTACATGTGGACAGATCCTCTTCCACCTCTGTCACCCTGAGACAGCAGGCCAGTCCCTCCCCGCCCTTCTCCTACTCAGTGTGAAGCTGAGGATGAAGATTTCTGTGATGACCCACTTAGTGAACAGAAAACATTTCCTCTTCCCCATGCTTTTCTAAAAACATTTTCTTTTCTCTAGTTCTCTGTATTTATGATACACGCAACATGTAAGATGTGTTAATTGAATTTTTATGTGTGCTAGTCTGCTATTTGCCACCAGCAAGGCCCTAGCCAACAGGAGGCTTCGTCTTCAGGGAGTCAAACATTATACGTGGATTTTCAACTGCACAAGGGTGGGCACCCCAACCCTTTGTTGTTCAAGGGTTGGCTGTAATGTGTAATGAGACACTAAGCCCATCACACCTCAAGCTAACACAACTCTACTTCTACACTCCCTGAAACTTCTTGGAGCCTGTCATGGACAATGAGGGATCTACGCTCACCAAAACTCAGGCAGGCAGAAAGAACACTGCCAGTTCACCAGTTGTGTCTTGCACAATGCTCTAACAGGCGTTCAGTGTGCTGGGCAACAGTTGCCCTCCTGATAGAAGTTAATAAGTCCACTAACCAGTTTAATTACCCTTTTAATTACCTAAACAGCAAAAGTGCCCAAAAGTCCCTGAGAAGGGGCGTGGCCTGGGTCACCCAACCCTGTGGGCGCTTGGCCTCAGAGGCCCAAGAGGAGGGAAGTGACCTCACCAGCTCACAGCATCCTCACACCCAGGTAAGATCAGAGAAGTCAATGGCCATTTCCCTGGTGGGAAGAAATGAGGCAGAGAGACCTTTGCCCTTCCCAAGAGTTTCCTGCCAAGCTCCAATTCAGAAACAATAACAGGCTCTGGAACAAGGGGTCAAACCCAAGGCTGCTTTTTGCCTGCTGTTCTGAGCTGTGTCCAGCAGGAAAGGAGCGTACCACTCTGCACAGCCAGGCCAGACACCCCCAGCTCCTCCTCTCCTCCTCTCCACCTCTTCACAACAAGAGTTGTGAACAAGAGTTGGGGTCACAACCCTCCACTAGGGCCTGGCTATCTTGAGGGGGGAGCTGGGGATGGGAAGACAGAACAAGGAGCAGCTGGAATCAGGGCCCTACTTGGTACTGGAGTGGGCACAACTCAGTGTGGAGAGGAGGCTTGGCCAGTCTGCACTACACAGGCTGTGTTCTAAGTGATATGTTTTGCTGACACAGGGTCTTGCTCTGTTGCCCAGGCTGGAGTGCAGTGGCATGATCATAGCTTACTACAGCCTCCAACTCCTGGGCTCAAGCGCTCCTCCCACTACAGCCTCTCGAGTAGCTGGGACTACACTATGCCTGGATAATTTTAAAAATTGTTTTAGACACAGAGTCTCACTATGTTCCCCTCACAGAGCTCACTGTAGCCTCAACCTGGGTACAAGCAATCCTCCCACCTCGCCTCCCGAGTAGCTGGGACTACAGGTATGTTGCCACCCTTCCTGACCCCAAATGGCATGTACCTATTTGAAGGATTCTTTTTTTGAGTTGGAGTCTCACTCTGTCACCCAGGCACGAATGCAGTGGCACACTCACAGCCACTGCAGCTTCAATCTGCTGGGTTCAGGTGATCCTTCTGCCTCAGTCTTCCAAGTAGCTAGAACTACAGGCGTGCACCACCACACCCAGCTATTTTTTTTGTAATTGTAAAGATAAGGGCTCACCATGTTGCCCAGCTAGTCTGGAACCCATGGACTCAGGCAATCCTCTCGCCTCCACCTCCCAAATTGGTGGGGTTACAGGTGTGAGCCACCACGCCCGGCTTATTTGAAGGGTTCTTTACAGCAGCTCCTGACTTTCACAGATCAGCCACACCAGACGTGCATCACTGTGTTTTGTGGAAAAGATGAACGCACACACTTGTGGCTAGGGTTGGAATGTCACCTCCAGTATAGGCTTCTCTATCGCAAAACAAGAGATGCATCTGATGAGTCACTGTATGCAAAGGCCTTGGGTTCCATACTCCACAGCCCCAGCCTGCGGAGATCCCAGATGCAGAGGGCTAGCTCAGCGGGCAGTGGAGGGCAGGAGCGAGGCCACAGGCTGGGGCCCCATGAGGGTCCACATGCCCCTGGGCTCCCTGGAGAGCCCTCCCAAGGCCCAACCTCCCTCTGCCACTCCGCCTCTGGGCCATGCCATGGGAAGGGCTAACCAAAGCATCTCACTGCCCTCATCTCACCCCTAAGCCACGGTGGCAAGGCTGGGCACCAAACATCAAAAGACAGACCCTGTTTGCTAGGGTCTAAATGTGCACATCCCCCAACATTTGTATGTTGAAACCCAATCCCCAGTGCAGTAATACAGGTCAGGAGGTGGGGCCTTTGGGTGAGCGCTTTGGTCGGAGGATGGATCCCTCACAAGTGCTCTCGCAAGAGAGGCCTCTGTGAGCCTTCCCTTTCACCAGGTAGGATGCAGCAAGGCGGCCCTGGACAGAAGCCGCGGTCACCTGGAATCAGGCAGCTCAGCCTCCATACCCGTGAGAAATATACTGCTGTGTATAAGCCGCCCAGGCTCCATGTTTTCTTTGTTCCAGCAGCAGGGACAGACATGGCACTTCTGTGTAGGGCGGCTCCCTCCCTCCCTTTCCTGTGCTGCAAGGCACAGCTGAGGCCACGCCTCCCCAGGTGAAGCCCAGTGTTCCACTAATGCTTTACATCAACGCGGGACATGAGCAGGGAAGAGAGCACATGCTCCATCTCTGATCTCAGCTTTGGAGGTGAACGCACATACACGCACCAGGCTGGGTGAAACATGTAGAAGCTCTCTGGCTTCAAAGGGCTCACAGACCAGCTGCAGGCCAAAGATGCCTCCTGACATGCCCGAGCTCCATCCCCTAAAATAAAGACAAGTAAGTCCACAGAGGAGCAACTTTCTAACAGCAAAGGGGAAAAGACGATTCTACCAACCAAAGGTCTATGACAAACGCTTCAAAGACAAAAAAGTGCTTGGAGACAAGTTGAACCTCAGTGGAAGAAAACACAACCTGTGAAAGTTTCCCTGGGGCTATGGGCCCTGAGTGCAGGGATGGAAGAACTTGGTCTAACCCTGCTGGGAACACTATGAGCTGTCTGCTCTGTGCCTTCCACAGACACCACTAGCAAGGAAGCCCATCAGCCACCCAGGACACTGTCTGACTGAGGTCGGAACAAGAAGACACACAACACCAGCAGGGGATTGAGATCATGGGGAGAAGCCAAAAACCTCAACATAACCTACCCAGGAGAGATCTAAGATACAGGACCCTCCAAAAAACCCAAGTTGCTACAGAAAAGAAGCAGAGTTAAAAACAAATCTTGGTTTTAGCAGAGTCTAAAAAAATTCAATAAATAATAAAAGATTCAGAAGCTAAGACGTCTAGAAAATCAATCTCCAGAAAGTCACTGTCATACAGAGGCAAAGACATTATCAAAAAAATAACACAAGAAAACATCATAGGAAATGACTCTCTAACAGAGAGAGCCATACAGCATGAGTGAGTGAGGCCAAAACCTAGCCTAGCCTTAGCCAGTCACCCAGGAGAGGCAAGTCTAGCAGCTTCTGGAGGGTGGAGCAGCCAGGTCTCATCAACACCAGGAATGTTAAGTGGCTAAGAAAATTGTTTCCAGGTGGAAACACTCAGTTTATCCACACTGTCAGTCAGTGTAAGAAAAAAAAACATTTTCAAGCAAGCAGAAAACTCATCTGAACCCCCCAGTGCCTGCCCGAACGACATCATGCGAGGGCATGCTAGGGCAGGGTCAGCAAACCTCAGCCCAGACCAAATCCTGTAGCTTCCTGTTTGTGTAAAGCCAAGAGCTAAGAATAGGTCTTATAATGTACATGCTTGGAGGTAGGGGGGAAGGAAGATAAAGAAGGGCTAATATCTTGTAACAGTTTAAAAATTACATGAAATTAAATTTCAGTGTCAATAAAGCTTTACTGAAATGTGGCCCTCCTTGTGGTGGCCTATTGGTGGCTGTCCTCAGTCTACAGGGCCATAAAGTCCTTAGTTTCCTATCTGGCCCTCTAGAGCAAGGGTCCCCGAGCCACTAACCAGAACCAGGAACCAGGCCACACAGCAGGAGGGGAGTGGCCACATGAGCAAAGCTTCACCTGTATTGACAGCTGCTTTCCATTACTGCCTGAGCTCCACCTTCTGTCAGATCAGTGGTGGCATTAGATGGCCATGGGAAGTAAACCCCATTGTGAACTGTGGGTGCAAGGAATCTCCTTATAAGAGGCCTCAAGGACAGACTAGCACTGGCAGTGAGGTTTGACTGCACACCCCCACTGCCTCCCATCCTTGTGGAAAAACTGTCTTCCATGAAACTGGTCCCTGAGGCAAGAAGGCCAGGCACCATTGTTCTAGAGTGTGCCACCACAGCTAGGGCATCCCAGTGCTGCCACGTGGACTCTCCGGAATGTGCCACCCTTCTGCCAGGGCAGGGCATCACAGTGCCGGCACATGGACCCTTCGGGAGCTTGCAAAGTCACCCCCAGTATCGTGGTTATGCTAAAGCACGACATGCCCGTTTCCCAGTGTGTGCATGGCACCATGAGCAACAGTGCTCAGGAGATGGTCCTCGTGGTCACTATGCTTGTCACTGTTACATAATTGTAGTAAAGCCTGTCCTTCAATAAAGCAGAAAACATTCCAAACTCTGTGAAACCACAAGCCTGGAGTCGTGTCCTTCTGGCATCCTGCGATGGCACAAGCATGCACATGAAGCATTTCCACTGTCTGTGGTGGGCAAGGCCCTGCACATTGTGCGCTGCTAGCTAGCTGGCTGCTCTTCTGAGGAACACAAGTTCTACCTGAAAGACTGTCTTTCAGACAAACTCTCATTACTAAGAACTGGGTATCTGGCAATTATTTTCTCAAGAATGAACAAAATGAGCCAGCCACTTTAAGGGAACTGAAAGTAATTACTGCCAATAATAAAATTGGAATTTCCAATGCAAACCTGAAAGCTTACATCTACCTCTGTTAGCCTTGACAGCTGCCCAGAGCTAAAGAAGACACTTTAATGAGGTCAGAGGGGTATCAAAAAGGTTATTTTTAAACAATGTGTAGTGAAACCCCTCAAGATATAGAAGGTCTACCTAACTCAGTGAACTGATATTTTCCCAATGACCAATGTGGATGCTGAAAGTTACTATAAGGGGAAAGACCAGTTAACATACAAGACAGACAGTGACACTGAACACAGCAATGCAAACAGTGAACCAGTGAGGATGCAGACCCCACACTGCAATGCCATCACAGGAGTCTGCAGTCACTGAGAAGCCTGCTGAATGTGCCTTCCTGTCCTGCTGCAGACCTATGTGAGGCCAGATTTGTTTCATATGCTTCAAACAAAACAGCTGAATGCAACAGCAGGCACCAGTGGCCATCTGTCTCATCATGAGCCAGATAGTAGAGACATGTGCAGATATATAAAGCCATATCATTTAACCAGGCGCAGTGGCTCACACCTGTCATTCCAGTACTTTGGGAGGCGAAGGCATGAAAACTACCTGAGCCCAGGGGTTCGAGAACAGCCTGGGCAACTCGCCAAGACCTCATCTCTACAAAAAAATTTAAAAATTAGCCAAGTGTGGTTGTGAGCACCAGTAGTCTCAGTTATTCAGAGGCTGAGGCAGAAGAATCACCTGAGCCCAGCAGGTCGAGGCTGCGATGGCCATGAATGTGCCACTGCACTCCAGCCTGTGCAATTGAGTGAGACTCTGACTCAAAACAATAAAGTAAAATAAAATAAAACCAGGCCACTCTTTTCACTAAATTTTTACTATTGATTTCTTTTGTAAAAGTTATTAGCAACTGGCAGATTTTTCTCTTTCCTAATACTCAGAGTGAGTGAAAATAAAAAAAATCTGAAGCTGGCTCCTGCAAACTTCTGTCGCTAGGCACAAGTGAAACGGTCTTTTTAAAATCCTCACCTTTTTCACAATACAGTTGAAAGTTGCAGACATGTCCAGTATTTGCCTCAGACACCACTCAGACTAGCATTTTGTACTAGATATTTTTATTCGGAATATAAACCCGAAAAGACTGTCTTCCACGATGAGGTAAATTCATCTCAGAGGCCACCAGGAACAGAATTTGGAAAGATGAAAATTCATGGCAGCAGCCATGAATGAGTTAATATGTAATACTTTATTATTTTATTTTATTTTATTTTGAGTTGGTGTCTCACTCTGTCACCCAGGCTGGAGGGCAGTGGCACGCTCCTGGCCACTGCAGCCTTGACCTACTGCGCTCCAGCAATCCTTCTGGCTCAGCTTTCCAAGTAGCTGGAACTACAGGTGTGCGCTACCACACCTGGGTAACTTTTTTTTTTTAATTGTAGAGACAAGGTCTCACCAAGTTGCCCGGGCGGGTCTTGAACCCGCCGACTCAGGCAATCCACTCGCCTCAGCCTCCCAAAGCACTGGGAATACTTTATTATTTTAAAATGAATGAAATAGCTTACAATGTTCTCCACACAAGCCAAGTTCTGTGGGTCTTCACTGCCTTGAATGTGTGCAGGGTATCCAGCCCAAGAATTCTGCACAGGACAGGAAGGAGGGAGGCTGGAGTATTTGTGGTCAGGAAGCACCGGGCACAGGGGAGAACATGCCCCATCCACATCAGCATCAGAATAAAAAGGGAAGTAAGCCTTCATTTGTTTTTTGAGTCTGGGTCTCACTCTGTCACCCAGGCTGGAGTGCAGTGGCACAGTCATGGCTCACCACGGCCTCAAACTCCTGGGCTCAAGCAATCTTCCTGCCTCAGCCTGCCGGGTAGCTGGGACTACAGGGGTGCACTATGACACTATGCTATTTTATTTTTTGTAGAGACAAGGGCTCACTATGCTGTCCAGGCTGGTCTTGAACTCCTGGGAGCAAGTGATCCTCCCACCTCGGCCTCCCAAATTGCTGGGATTATAGATGTAAGCCACCACACCTGGCTGGAAGTCATCTTAAGATTAAAAACAAAAAACAAAAAAACTAATGCAATTAGACTTAAAATTAAAAGGAAAACCTCAAATTACATAAACGAACATAAGTTAAAAAAAATTTAAGTCCAAGTTAAAAAGCTGAAGCAACAATGATTGAAACAGCAGTACCCTGGCAGCGCTGACAACAGAACTAGACAGGGGGCAGGAGGTAAGGGACAGTCCCTGCCTACAAGTGAGCGCCAATTCAGGATCAGGAAGGTGCCATAGGCAGGAGTGAAAGTCAGTATGTCCACCAGTGTGAGGGGACAATGGGTATCTATATAGAAACACGTATCCCAACTCCTACCTCATACTATACACAGTCAACTCCAGTCAAATGACAGCAATGTGAAAAGCACAGACATGAGAGACAATATCAAAGAATGACTTCACAACCTCAAGGTAAAGAAACATCTTTTAAATGGGCGTGGTGGTACCTGTAGTCCCAGCTACAAAGGAGGCTGATGTGGAAAAATTGCCTGAATCCAGAAGATGGGAGCTGTGGTGAGCCATGATGGTGCCACTGCATTACAGGCTAGGGATAGGATGACACCCTGACTCAATCAATCAATCAATCAAGTGAATAAGTTAGTTAGTTTTCTGTCATCCCAGAGCTTTGGGAAGCTGAGGTGGAAGGATCGCTAACTAAGCCCAGGAGTCAAGCCTGCACAGAGTTATGATCCTGCTCCTGCACTCCAATCTGGGCAACAGACTCTGTTTCCAAAAAATAATTAAGTAAGTTTTATTCAGAACAGATCACCTTCCTACAGAGGAGGTCTACACACATGATTGACAAAAAGCTCTTATCCAGAACACACAGAGCTCCTACAAACCAATAAGAAAAACGGACATGCGACTCTCACAGGCATTTCACAAAAGAGGAGATTCACAAGTTCAGGAAATAGACAGAGAGTTCTCAACATCACTAGTAATCAAGGAAATGTAAACTAAAATCAAGGAAATGTAAACTAAAACGGTGAGGAGATGGAGCAAAGGAGACGTACATATTGTTCAGTGTAAACCCACACGGCACACTGTAAACCCACACGGCACACCTGGCACCATCCACCCTGACTGCACACAGGTACAGCCTACAACCCAGCAAATTTTTTCTGGCCACATGCCCAAAGGACATGCAGGCACAGTGTACAGGAGACACACACAAACGCTCCCAGTGACAGTGCCTGTGGCTGCCCCAGTATGCTCACTGGAATGGCTCCAGCAACGAGATCAGGCACATCCTAACACGGATGCAGCTCCGTGCTACATCCTGCTGTGTGTGCAAACACTCTGAAAACAGCAAGCTACTAGGTGACAAGACATGTCACAGAGAACTGGAGGGTGGTGGCTTGGGGCGGGGAACTGGGACTGGAGGTGACAAGCGGTTTCTAAGTGAAGGTTACAGAGGTGTCTGTTTTGTGATAAGTGAGTTGTACATTTCCACTTGTGGGTGTTGGGTTACTTTTCACAGTGAAGTACAGTTTAGAAGGGTGGGGGGAAGGGAGAGGGTAAAGGCCACATCATACCCTGGTAGGACCTTGGAAAGTAGAAGGTGCTGCTGATCTCACCATGGGACCTGTCTTCTTAGGTAGTCCTCCCCGCCTCCCTGGCTATGCTGAGAACTGTACCCACACAGACCCAGCAAGCGAGCAACTCGTGGTTTCCTGGCAGGGAAACTAACCCCCATACCCTGGGTATAGTGCACATGGTGGTGGCAACAACAGAGGCTCTGAGATCCAGATACAGTCAGGGCACACACACAGCTCTGGGACAGTAGGCAAGGAGAGGGTCTGGGAAAGAAGGAGACCAAACACTGGTCTGACACAAAAGGAACGACAACAGACTCAATGTGAGAAGGAAGATGAGCCATGCACCCTGCGTGTTAATGGCACAACAGCATCACTGGAAAAGACCAGTCACAAGGCTCGATGGCAGATGCAGGCGGGTGAGCAGAGCTATGCCAAGGATATGGGTACAGTGACCAGCAGGGACAAAAGCACAAGGAGAAGTTGGGAAGAGGCCGTGTGTACTCACTCCTTGTTGCTGGGCACGCAGGGGAGGATAGCCCCAGAAGGGCTGCAGTATCCCCAGCACTGTGTGCGCACCCCCTGCCACCAGTAGGTCTACAGCTCACTCTCCCCAAAGTACGCAACCAAGACATGAAGAGGTGCTTGGCCCAGAGCAACCCACTGCAGTGTTGGCTAGGACAGGTGCTGAACAAAAGCCCATCCATCAGAGCTGAAAAGGCACCCTGCACTTCTACACCACAGGCTCCGGGCACATGACTGCAGGGTGATCTCCACAACATCCAGGGGAAGAAGACAGCAGAGGGAAGTGGGACACCATGCTAGTGTCAACACAGAACAGGCTGTATTGCTGGCTCTGCCCTTGGCAGTCTGTCATGCAAGCCCACCAGCTGAGCACGCTAAAGAAGCGACCACACAATTCCACCAATGGTGCACAAAAGCATCTGACAGGCTTCACAACCCGGGAGGCAAATGCTCGGCAAAACAGGAGTGCAGGAAACACCTTCCGCATGGTGACAGGCATCTACAAAGACCCTCCAACTAACACAATTGGCGGAGAGACACTGAAAGCTTTCTTCCAAGCAGACAGGGATGGCCCTGTCACCTCTGCACAGGATGGAGAAAAAGGCAGATTGGAAAGAAAGAAACAAACACAACTGTCTCCCTCTGAGTTCAGCAAGGCTATAGAATACAAGATCAATGCACAAAAATACCATCATTTTTATATACTAGCAATAAACACATGAAAATAGTAATAGAAAATATCATTTATAGCTGCTCCAAATAAAAATAAAATACATAAGTTCAAATACAACTAAAAAAAAAAAAACCCTATACACAATTTAGAAAAAAACAGAAGAAAATCTTTAGGACCTAGAACTAGCCAAGAATTGTTAAACAGGATACCAAGAGTACAATTCATAGAAGAAGTTGGTAAGTTGCACCAAAAGAATTAAAAACGTTTGCTTTATGAAGGACCTAGTTAAATGTTGGAAAGGCAAGATACAGAAAGGGAAAATATGTGCAAATCAGGCCAGGTGCGATGGCTCATGCCTGTAATCCCAGCACTTTGGGAGGTAGAGGTGAGAGGACTGCTTAAGCCCAAGAATTTGAGACCAGCCAGAGCAACATCATAACACCTCGTCTCTACAAAAAATAAAATATGTGCAAATCATAAATCAGACAAATGCTGCAATTAGAAAACAGGAGATAGACATTTCAGAAGAGAGGTGAATGGTAAACAAGCCAGAAAAGATACATGTGGATGCCACAGTGAGACACCACTACACCCCCACTAGAGCAGTGGAAACACAGGAGAGCATGCAGAGAAATGGGAGCCTCACACACTGCTGTGGGAACAGGACAGGAAGACAGGGACAGTCTCTTTACCCTTGACGCTGTAAGAAATAGAATGATTTGTTTTTAAAATGAACCCTAAGCCATGTTTAAATGGCTTTGCTGAGTTATTTCCTCCTTTTTTTGTTTTGTTTTGGTTTTTTTTTGAGTTGGAGTCTCACTCTGTCGCCCAGACTGGAGTGCAGTGGCCGCTCCCAGCCACCGCAGCCTTGACCTGCTGGACTTCGGCGATCCTTCCGCCTCAGCTTTCCAAGTAGCTGGCACTAGGTGCATGCTACCACGCCCGGCTAATTTTTGATTTATTGTAGAGATGAGGCCTCGCCAAGTTGCCCAGGTGGGTTTTGAACCCACGGGCTCAGGCAATCCACTCACCTCAGCCTCCTAAAGTGTGGAATTACAGGCTGAGCCACAGAGCCCGGCTTAATACCTGCTTCTTTGTGCTTCCTTTTTGCCGGCTTTTTACTTTGGTGGACTACATGTTTAAACTTTTGGCAGAATCCAATCAAACAGTAATCCAGTGAGCCAAGCAAATAGCACATGTAAATGAGATAACTCTGTAAAACCAATAAACATGTAACATGTAGGCGTCCTACAGCAAAGCAAACCTGCAAGTAAGTATTCCTCCAACGAGAAACCGGAGAGGGACGTATATTTTAGGAATAAAAGTGCTGATTCTTCCTGCTTTGGTGTGTCTGCCCACCAGACACCTGATCTCGCAAGACTCAATAAAGTCTTGTTTCTGCTGCACTCTATGTCTCTGTGTCCATCCTTTGATTTTGGACAGGTGAGTTCGTTTCTCATAATTTGAAGCCTCGTCCAAGATACTCTGCGTCTGTAGGAGGGGGACCCCAGCAGAGGGGGAGATACATCCCACCTGATTTTGGGTGGCCTACTCGGCTAGGGCATCTCAGCTGCTTGTGGGACTGCAAATAAGCCCGAGACTATTGTTCTGGAGACAGCAGAAGCGACACAGGGGAAAAAAGAAAAAGAAAAAAGAAACAAAGCAGGCACTGTGGCAACCAGGCAACCTCATGCATGAGCCAAGGTTGAACTCTAAGTACTGCCTTAGTGGTTTTAGCATTCTCGGAGGTTAAGTGTGTGTGTGACTGAGATGTATCTCAAAATATGAAGCAATTATGGAGTCCTGATCTGCGTTTTTGTTGTCCCACGAGGGAAATGGTCAGAGACAGATGAAGCGGATCCTGAAGTTTGCAAGAAACCTGCAATAAGGCGGGGTTGAGCACCTCGGGAAACACCCAGTAAGGGAAGTTGAGCACCCTTTTGGAAACTATGAAATCACACAGCTCATCTGGTAACCGAGAATGGGTAATAATAAACAGTCTGGGCCTCGGAAGGGAGGTCAGGAAAGCTCCCTTAAAATTCCCCAAGATAGTCCATTGGGGCAAATGTTGGAAAACTGGAAAGATGATTCCAGGACTAAGAAAAAGGGTGAAATAAAAATTCTCCCTCTAGCATTACTCTGGATAGTCCACTGGGGAAATACTGAGGTCTTGGGGAGAAAGCCCTTGTACCAAGAACAAGGGGAATGATCAGGAGGGCTGCAATGTCCATATGGAAACAGAAACATCCTCCAGGACTGGACATTCAGCCAGCTGAGCAAAAGTACCCAAATGTAGATCCTGGGTGGGACTATAATGATCAAGAGAATACGACAAAAGTGCAGGATCTGAGGGGGTTGATAATTAAGGGAATCAGAGAATCAGCCCTTAGGTCTCAGGATGACTTTTGAGGTTCAACAAGAGAAGGAAAAAAACTCCAATAGCCCATCAAAGACCTGGTAAGAATGAACCTGATAACACCCCAGGTGAATATTAGGGCAGTGGAACCCAAATAAATTTCTTAACTAACAGGTGCCAGCCATTTGATCCTGGCCATCCATGTTGGAATTATCAATTTCAGAGTACAAATAGTCTGCAACTACAGGGTTAAATAGAGGCTTCTAATCTTGATTTCTCTCTTTTCTGCCTGCTTTGAATCTGATACTGGTGTTGAGATAAGCTCACTATTTTAAGGTTAAAAAATGTGGGTTTTTTTTTCATTTTTCTTATATAGTTCATCAGTTTTAACTAAAATGTAAACATTGAAAACTCATTTAAAACTCAGGAAAAAAAGGTTAAAAATGTTTTTAAAAATTAAACTACCATAGAGACTGCTTTATCCCAATTTTGGTCCACACCCTTGATTGGACTGACTATTGGGGCAAACAAAAGTTAGCTACGCAAACAGGTTCCAATTTTGTCAGAAATATAGTTTCAGTTTGGGTGTCTTTTGTAAAATGGTAAGTTTGTTGCTATTTCATGGTTGAAGTTTGAAGCTAAAGGTTGTTAAATCTTTGTGTGTGTATATGCATGTTTGAATGTATTTGCAAGCATGTGCATGTTGTGCGTTTTGTCCAGTATGCTAAGTGGCTTCTAAGTAAATGGCTTCTAAGTAAATGAATACACAAAAAATAAACAAATCTAAATGCTTTTCAAGTTCATGTGATTTTAATAATCTTTGGTAAATAAAAACGGGTTTAAAATTATTAATAAAATGAAAAGTGTCTTTGGAATTGTCAGCATACATTTTTGTTTGGGTCTGCTAAGTAAGCTTTGCATTTGCCTCTGCTAGATATTTTAAGAATCAAGATTTGACAATGAAAATTATAAAACTATAAACCTAGCCAAAACCAGAATGATCTTCATTTGTATAAATGTTTATGTTACAACTAATTTAAAATTGCTGGTTCCAAACAAAAAATCAAAAACCCAGATAAACCCTTTGAATTACCAATAAAATGTTCATGTATTTAACTTTAATGTTCTTACTTAGTTAACACCTGATGTTTGCAGGCTTTTAAAATGAGTAGCCAGGAGATAACTTGAAATAATAACTGGCCTTGTCCAAGAGCTCAGTTTTCATAAATAATTGAGCAAACTGCTATAAATAAATAAATTAGGTACATAGGAATAAAATAATGTTTATGGATAAGTTCTTCATGTAATTTAAAAACCTTAAAATTGCTCATTACATGCCTGCTTTACTTTCAATTAAGAAAAAGTTTTAATATGGAAAAAATGTTTCTAATATTATATAAAGAGTCTCATCTATAAAATACTAATATCTAGCAGACAGTTCAGAATTTCTTGTTTCCTAGGTTTTCACTAAAATTTTAGGTTATTTTATGTAATGTGGAGATTATTTAAATGTTTATTTTTTAAAAATGAAAAAAATTGGTAAGTAGGAGAGAGATATAAAGAGAGTTACTGGATATAAAGGTGTATTTTTGCTAAGAAAAGTTATAAAGGAAAAAGAAAAATTTTGTATATGAAAGAATTTTGTATGATAAAATTTTGTCCTAAAGTAAGAGGGAAATACAGGGCAAAACAGCGAGTCCAAGTTTATCATCAATGGTAGGAAGTCAGGATAAGGTTCCCAAAGGGGAATTCATGAAGAAATCTTGGTAAATGATTAAGTTGGTTATAACTTTTTCTCCAGTCCTAACTGCTGTTATGGCTTGAAAGATTTTTAATAACTTAGAAAACTAACCTTTAAAAGGGCTGAAGTTTTTTTTTTTACATCATCATTTTATATAGAAAAAGACCTTGTATGGAACATTGTTGTCATAAAATAAAATGGCTGTTGTTTTTTTTTAAAGCATAGGACAAAAATAAAAGGTTCAAGCATGTTTTAAAAAGTGGTATATGTCAAAAATGATATTTTATTTTTTATTTTTATTTATATATTTTTTGAGTTGGAGTCTCACTCTATCGCCCAGACTGGGGTGCAGTGGCACACTCCCAGCCACCGACCTGCTGGGCTCCAGCGATCCTTCCGCCTCATTCTCAATGTAGCTGAAACTACAGGCGTGAGCTACCATGCCCGGCTAAAAAATGGTATTTTAAAGGTTTGTGGAAAAAAGTAACTTACAATGACCTGTAATCCTGTACTTTCAAAAATTTTAATACTTTAACTCTTCAAGTTCTTAATTCAGTCTCTCTAGGGTGGGGTCAAAACAAAACAAAACAAGCTTCAGAAGCCACATCCACTCTATTCTCCCTCCAGAACTGCCTACAAACCAGCCTGGAGTCCTGGTATTAATTCCTGGAAGGAGGATTGACTTCAGTTCAGCTGGGAAGGCCCCTATCAAGTACTCCTGACCAGTGAGATCACCATACTAACAACAGAAAAAGGTTGCATTCATTATACACGTGTTATTATGGGACCAACAAAGGACTTAATAAGGGGAAGGGAAGAAAAACAATAGAAGGTGCACAAAGTGCCCGGAAAACATAGCTGTAAAGTTTAATGCTTGTCAAGTGTTACATTGTGGAGATCTAAAAGGTCAAAGGCAGCTCTCACAGATAGATCAGTATCTTTGTCCTAAATATCACAGATCATCAGGAACCTCCCTGCCGCAGTTGAGAGGGATGTTATGTTGAACCACGAAGCACCAGGGGTGGACTGCTGCTACTCCATTTAGAGATCCTAGGGGATGGAATTATTTACAACCCAATATAAAGGGCCACAAATACTATAAATTAAAACAGGTTATGGAGACATCAATGCCTGGGTAGAATGGGTCAGATTTTAGGTACTAGCTTTGAACAAAAGCAACTGTTATGCATGTGCTGTGGGACAGCCACCAGCGCAGGTGGTCCCATTCCCTCTCAGTTGGGACACAAACACCACTGGGATGAGTTGTATGCTTGCGTTATACCAAGGTAAGGATGTTTGGGGAAGCGAGACCCGTAAGAGTATGTCTCTGCTCTCTCCTGTATTGCAGAGGTCAGACCCAAGGGCAAGCCCCTCTTTTTCCATAGGGATGAATCACTCCTGTGTCTCTCTAGACAAGGAGAAGGTTTCACAACTCCTATGGGACAATTGCTGACTTTGTACCCATGTCCTAAATGTCTCTGGTGAATCTTGCAGCAACTTCTCATGCTTATACATCACTCAAGCGAACATATGGTGGTATTGTGGAGGGGAAAGCCTGTGTGACTTGTTGCCATCCAACTGGACCAGGATTTGTGCATTGGTCCAATTGGCTATTACACTTGCCCTGGTATTCCGTCCCACGTCCAAAAGCACTCAAACTCCTCACTGATTTCGGAGAGCACAAGGGTCCTTTGGTTCAAATGTGTACATTGACTCCATAGGGGTCCACAGGGGAGTCCCTAATGAATTCAAGGCTAAAAACCAGAGAGTCGCAGGGTTTGAGTCCGCACTCTTTTGGTAGTCTACTATTAAAAAGAATATACAATTACATCTACTATAATCAACAGAGATTTATTAATCATATCAAGGATGCAATTAAAGGAGTAGCTGAGCAATTAAACGCTACCAGTAGAATGGCATGGGAAAATTGTATGGCACTAGATATGATGTTAGCCGAGAGCGGGGAGTACATGTCATGTTAAGGGGACAATGCGGTACATTTATCCCAAACAATACAGCTCCTGATGGAACCATCACCAGAGTTTACAAGGACTAAGTGCTCTAGCCAATGAGCTAGTTAAAAACTCTGGTTTTAGTGATCCTTTTTCGGATTGGTTAGATAATTGGTTTGGAAAATGGAGAGGAACAATATCTATCTTAACTTCCCTTACAACAGTAACAGAGATACTAATTGCCTTGGGTTGCTGTATCTATATATTTCCCTGTGTCAGAGGTCTGGTTCAGACACACAGAGGCGGTTATAACAAAGAAAATGCCCATGAATTATACCTATATTATGAAAAATAAATTCAATTTTGAGGAGAGCCAAAAATTACTTCATAAACTTGAAAGTGACTCAAATCTGAATCTAAATGAAATGAAAATAAAATTTTAAAATACTTAAAGAATGTAAAAACCAGAATGATTTATTTTCAAAATGAACCCTAAGCCACATTTAAATGCCTTTGCTGAGTCACTTCCTGCTTCTTTGTGCTTCCTTTTTGAGGGCTACCTGTTTAAACTTTTGGTAGAATCCAACCAGAATAGTAATCCTGTAAGCCAATCGGCAAATAGGACATGTAAATGAGATAATTCTGTAAAGCCAATCAACATGTAATATGTAGATGTCCTACAGCAAAGTGTGTAACTCCTGCAAGTATTCCTCCAATGAGAAACCAAGAGAGGAACATGCATTTTAGGAATAAAGGTGTCGATTCTCCGTGCTTTGGTGTGCCTGCCCACCAGACACCCAATCTTACAAGACCGACATTAAAGACTTGCTTCTGCTGCACTCCATGTCTCTGTATCCAACCTTTGACTTTGGACAGGTAAGTTCGTTTCTCACAACACACTCACTGTACAACTCAGTAGCGGCACTCCTGGGTGTTTACCCTAGAAAATGACATGTGCACAAACACTCATGGACCCTTTATTCATAACAGACAAAACAGGGATGCCCTTCAGCAAATGTCCCTCAGGCTGGGTTCCATCCACCATGGCATCTCCTCAGTAATGCAAAGGGAGACAACTAATGGACCTCACAGCCCAGGAGACTCTCCAGATGATTCTACTAAGTGCAAAAAGTCGGTCTTCAAAGTCGCTCCCTGACACAGCACAACATAAGGCACGCCTGCATGGCACCAGGTACAGGTCAGGCTGAGGCAGGGACAGGAGCGTCTTGTGGAGGGAGCACTTCTCTGTGTTTCTGTGGGGTTTACCCAGAGACCAATGGCCCAGGACAGAACGTGAAATCTCGACAGCACGTCTTTCAGTGTCAAGTTCCTGGTATGGAGCCCACGCTCCAAGCACCACTGGGAGGTGCTGGAAGAGGTACATGAAACACTCCTATTTTTGCAACTTCCTGTGATCCTATAATTATTTCAAAATTAAAAAAAAAAAAAAAGGAAAACAAGGAACATGAGGAAACTCAAATGCCTAGGGGTGATTAAAAAATTCTGTATTTTGTACTGTAGTGGCTTCCGACAGTGTACATTTCCCAAAACCCACTGAACTGTACACTTAAAGTGGATAGATTTTTATCATACGTCAATTATAATAAAGCTGTAAAAAATTAGTAACATAAAATATTTTAATTCCTATATAAAGAAGGAATAAGGTGGAACCATGAGGTGGCAAGAGAGTAGGCTTCATACCCCTCGTGTGCGTTTGGCTTTGGAATCATGCATTTTCCATAACTTAATGCACTAAGTATAAACAAGCAATTGCTAAAGACTTAAAAGGAACAGGAAACAACACACTTAGCTGAGTGTGGGCCAGTGGTCAGAGGCAGGGCACCTAGGAGAGCAGGAACCTTCCTCTGGGAAAAACATGACACCAAGCAACGGGCATTCCTTGCATCACCCAGCTTCTGGGAAAGGGGGTCCTGTCTCCCAGAGGCCACTCACACCTGGGTTTTGGCAGAAAGCCCAAATTCCTTGCCATGTGAATGTGGCTGTAGATATGTGAGTGCACCCCTGGGGCTGTGTAGGGTCCTCACAACACAGCATCCGACTTCCCCCAGTAGAGTGATGGGGTGGGGGAGTGAGAAGGAAGCCACTGGTCTTTGTGACATAGTATCAGAAGTCCACAGCCTCACTTCTGTCTCATTCTATGCCTTAGAAGTGAGTTATGATGCCCAGGACAGACTCAAGGGCAGAGAATCAGGCTTCATTTTTTTGAGTCAGAGTCTCACTCTGTCTGTCACCCAGGCTGGAGTGCAGTGGCACATTCATACCTACCACACCCTCGACCTCCTTCCACCTCAGCCTTCCAAGTAGCTGTGACTACAGATATGCACCACCATACCCGGCATTTTCGATTTATTGTGGAGACGAGATCTCACCGTGTTGCCCATGCTAATCTCGAACCCGGGCTCTGGCAATCCTCTTACCTCATTCTTCCAAAGTCCCAGGATTATAGGCGGGAGGCACCGTGTCCAACCATGCTTCTATCTCTTTAAGGAAGGCATACCAAAGAATCTGTGACTGTTCTATCAACTATTACACCAGCAATTTTTTATTAAAACATGGTAATCTGGCCGGGTGCAGTGGCTCACGCCTATAATCCCAGCACTTTGGGAGGCCAAGGTGAGAGGAACTGCCTGAGTCCATGGGTTCGAGACCAGCCTTGGCCCATGGGTTCGAGACCAGCCTGGGCAACTTGGCGAGATCTCATCTCGACAATTAAAAAAAAAAAAAATTAGTCCGGCATGGTGGTGTATTGTGTAGTTCCAGCTACTTGGAAGGCTGAGGCGGAAGGATCGCCTGAGCCTAGCAGATCAAGTCTGCGGTGGCTGGGAGGATACCACTGTACTCCAGCCTGGGCGACAAAGTAAGACTCCAACTCAAAATAAATAAATAAATAAAACACAGCAATTTAACTCTACAGTTCAAGTTAATGTCATATGCCCTGGGGAAAAAAAGAAATTCAAACAAAAACTATAAACAGAAAATCTTTCTATTTTTAAAATGATATTGTTGGTGATGGTGTTATAGTTACTCGAGACTGTTGGATGAATGTTATAAAAAGCTGAGAGTTCTGGAGTATGAGAAAGGACACAGACGTGTAAGGCAAATGACGGTCAGTAGAAACTGGAAATAATTTTCTACTTTAATAGAGTTATCAGTCTTAAATATTAATGTTCCCAAAACCAAAGTGATCAGCCCAGAAGCAATGCGCCTCTAAGTATCTCTCTGGCCTGGGGAGGGACATGCTGGGACGCAGGAGAGAAGGAAGCTATAGAGATGTCCAGGTCTGATCAGATAACTCAGAACAAATTGCAGGGGCCCCCACTGGACAGAGACATGGCAATTTGCATTTGTGCATTACTAAGACTAATTCTGGTAATGACCCAAAACATTTTAACCTTTTGCACTCAGAGACATCTCACAGATCACCTATCAGCAATTTGACCACATTTTTCCATGAAATAGTGAAAAACAAATCACTTCCTATTGCCTGTAATTCTGCGCCTTTGGGAGGCTGAGGTGAGTGGATTGCCTGAGCCCGCGCGTTTGAGACCCGCCTGGGCAGCGAGACCTCATCTCTACAATAAATCAAAAAAATCAGCCAGGCGTGGTAGCGCATGCCTGTAATTCCGGCTACTCGGAAGGCTGAGGCGGAAGGATCGCCGGAGCCCAGCAGGTCGAGGCTGTGGTGGCCGGGAGCGGCCACTGCACTCCAGTCTGGGCGACAGAGTGAGACTCCAACTCAAAAAAACAAACAAACAAACAAATCACTTCCTATTAAATAGTATAGTGCTGGAACCAATTATTTTATTGTAGTGATATTTGACTAATAATAGAATTTTGGGCATTGAGAAACATTCATGACCAAAAACCCCCCAAACTTCTATATCTTATAATTTTCTTTTTTATTAAATTAGAAAATATAGTTTACATAAAAACAGAGAGAGAGAGAGAGACAGAGAGAGAGAGAGAGAGAGAGAGAGAGAGAAAGAGAGAGAGAAGCAGGAGGTTCACCTCCCCAAGGTAGGGGAGGGGGCCAAAACTTAAGAAAACATGATCTGGCCATAACTCAAAGAGCACATGGCTTAGCAAGGCCTATATCTTATATTTTTCTAATGTGAGAAACAGTCACTGACATATATTACAGGTTCACTGATACATGTTGTGCAATAGTAATTTGTTTGACAACTTTCACTTGTTGTTTTTCTATTTGAGCAGACAATGCAGTCTCATTTTCTTCCTCTCACATTAATACGTAACTTATTTTCCAGTCTGTGCAGCACTGTGAAAGCACTTTACACATTCTCTTTCTGTGTGATACCAGCGGATACTTTTTAACATATATCTCAGTATATTTTCCATCTCTTTATTTTTTGTGCAATCGGAATGGAAAACTTCAAGGAAACATACATTTAAAAAAAATTTGCACTGGCATAAGTTTGTCCTGTATAATCACCGCAATCTTTTTATGTCCCCTGAGAGGGGACATCCAAATGGTTTGCTAGTTTTATGATGTCCCCTTAGAAGAGACATCCAAGTACAAAGGGTTAAGTATACTTAGACCCATGATCTCAAAATAACAAAAAAACTAAATGGCTCAATAACCCTAAAGAAAGCAAACAAAGTCATTGTTTGGGAAACAGGTAAAGGCAACCAAACATTAATTTTTCTCTCCTATAAGAACTGACATAAACCCAACAGATGTTGAAGGGACCAGTGTCTTCATACAAGTATTCAAGTTCATCCGTGAAAAAAGAGTGACAGAATTAGAACATCACCTTTCACAACCCTAATTAATTGACAAAGCCAGGGAACCAGCATGGGTGCAGAGTCATATGTGAAACAGGGGTGTGTACAGATGTGGTATGTATCCTGCATAAGTACTGAAACCCATCTAGGAAGGAGGTTGGCCCAAAATAAGAAGGAAAAAAACTAACAAAACTCAGTCTGAATTTGATTGTACCTCTAGATCCAGCTGCCAACCTACAGTACATCAGGGACAAGAGCAGCATGTGGACCCCATCATGGGAATGCCAGGTCCAAACTGGAGGAGAGCCACAAAGCTCAGCAGGTGGCTAGCCACAAGAATCACTGCACACTGACACTTGGTCACTACAGCTGAGGTGTGTCTGAGACCTACAATACACTCTGATTTCAAAGACTGGGTACAAAAAAATTCATTAATAATTTTCATATTGATTGTTAAAATGAGAATATTTTGGATATACTGGGTTTAATAAATTACATTATTATTATATATATTTTTTGAGTTAGGCTCTCACTTTGTCACTCAGGCTAGAGTGCAGAGGCATGCTCATGGCTCACCACAGCCTTGACCTCCTGGACTCAGGTGATCCTCCCATCTCACCCTCCAGAGTAGATGGGACTACAGTCGTGTGCCATAACGTCTGGCTAATTTTTTTGTAGAGGCAAGGTCTTGTTTTGTTGCCTAGGCTGGTCTTGAACTCCTTGGCTCAAGTAATCCCCCTGCCTCATTCTGTCAAAGTTCTGGGATTATAGGCATGAGCCACCATGCTCAGCCATAAAATACATTCTTAGTATTAATTTCGTTTGTTTCTTTTTACTATACAAGAGGCTAAAGGAAAATTTTTAAGTTATATGTGCACCACATTACATACTTAATGGGAAAACAACGCTATAGGGCAGAAGACCCAGTTCTCTGACAAACGGGGGGGTGCAGGAAATGAAGAAGAAAAGAATAAAGGGGTCAGACGCAGTGGCTCACACCTATAATCCCAACACTTTGGGAGGCCGAGGTGAGAGGAATGCCTGAGGTCTGGGTTACGACCAGCCTGGACAACTTGGTGAAACCCCATCAAAAAATCAAAATAAATTAAAAAACTAGTTGGGTGTGGTGGTATGCATCTGTAGTTCCAGCTAGCTACTTGGAAGGCTGAGGCGGAAGGATCACCTGAGCCCAACAGGTTGAGGCTGCAGTGGCCATGATTGTGCCACTGCACTTCAGCCTGGACAACAGAGTAAGACTCTGACTCAAAACAAAACAAAACAAAAAGCAAAAAAAAAGAAGGATGAATTTACCAACTAAAAGTGACTTAAATGACATAAAAGAATCTCGATGTGTGACCCTGTTTGGAAAACAATTCAAAGAATAGGTGTTATGCTGTCCCTGGGTATCTGGCAGCACCGAGGAAGTTTCAGGCTCCCATAGACTGGTGTTTTTATTTCTCTTTCTCGTGGTGTCTCAGGTTTGATTGGAGGCAGCGGGTGAAGTGACAGGGCAGGCAGCACACAGCCTATGTCCGGCTCTCATGCACACCGGGGCTTCCTCTGGTGCTTGGTGCTTCTCACACCCTGTTAGGAAAGGCAGTCCACCCCAGCACACCCACAGCTGAGAACTACGAACGGCACTTGCAGCCCAAGAAAGACTCCACCCACCTCACCAATTCTCACAGCTGCCTCTGGAAGGTGAGGGAGGACAAGAACACATTCTCTCAAAGAACTCTGAGGGCATTAAAAGAAAAGGACACTGTACACGGAAAAGTTCTAAGTACAAGTTATACTTAACCATAAGGGATTGGGGAAAGAAGAGCACAAAGAGAAGGAGAGCGAGTTGGAGCATAGGCTGGGCCTCCTGGGAATGCCTGGGCAGGCTGAGGGAAGCCCTGGAGGCTCCGAGCAACGGTGCTACCCTGTGCACGTGGGAAAGAAAGGAATGCGCTTGGAAACTCCTATTTCTTTCCTTTACACTCATATTTTTAATTACTTGTGACTTTTTTTTAAAACACAAAGGGTCCATGGTTCAGAACTTATTTACCGAAGTCTAGAATGCCAGAGCTGTGACAGAATGGAGATGCTGCCCTGCAGTCTCTGCCCCATTCCTAATACAACAGGGGACCCATCCCAGGCCCTCTGGAGTGACACAAACCACAGGAACAGGGGTCCTTGGTGGCATGTGCACACATTCCCACACTGGATTGGAGACAGGGGGTGCCATGTCCACACTGAGCAGCTACTCCAGGAATTATATGAGGGAGATGGGACATGGCTAAGGACTGTGTTTTCACAATTCCTGGGTCATGATATGGCCGGTTCTAGAACTATCTTAGCACATTAAACAGCCATTCAAAACAAACAGACTTTATTGTTCACATCAATTTTAGGTTAACAGCACAACTGAGCCTGAAGTATAGAGGGCTCTCTCGTACCTCCGTCCAGAGCAGGGCATGTGTAATAAATAGTCCAAGAACCCACCTTGACATGTCATTGTCACCCAGAACCCAGGCTTGACATCAGGGTCCACTCTTGCGCTGGATCTCCCGTGGGTGTGGACAGATGTGTCCTGACACAGATCCCCCACTACAGGGGAGTTTCCCTCCCCAGACCACATGTGTTCCACCTGCACATCCCTCCCTCCTTCCCCTGGCTGGGCACCCGCTGACCTTTCTACTGTTTTCACTTCTGCCTTTCACTGAGGGTCCTGCCTTCTTGGAGGGGCATCTTCCCCTTAGCAATACGCATGAGGTTCCTGGTGTCTTTTCCTGCCCTGACCACGCATTTCTTTTTAGAGCTGAATTGCACCCTACTGTCTGAGTGGAGCCTTGTTTCTCTGTACGTTCACCTCCTGGAGGATGTCCTGGCAGCTTCCAGGTGTTGGCAATATTATAAATAAAGCCATTTTTAAAAGGGAAATAACACAGAAGAGAACATTAGGGGCATGACATACACCATTACATGAAGGGAGAGCATTACTGTGTGAACATGTTCCCAGTGCGTGGGTTGTTGTAGGTATGTGTTGGGAAAATAGATTTAAACTATTTTTAAACTATTTTTCTCATGATGGGAAGCAGTTGGGATATTGCAAACACTGGCCTAAACTGGTTAAGAGTCCTCATTTTGTGGTCAGATATATCTAAACTTCTCAATCTATAAAATACAGAAATAAAGCTGTTCTTAAGCTGGGAGCTTAGAACAATGCCTAACACCTGGCCCAGCCCTCCATCAAGGTCCCTCACCACCCTGTTGGTCACATCACCGCCAGAAAGTATACCACCACCATTGTTGAGTTCTTGTTTCTGAGGTAGGTGTCGTTTGAGGGCAATCCAAGACTGAACATGATGTTCTAGATGCTTCCTGGAAAGCCTTTCCTCAAGCCCTGCAGGCATCCTCTCATTCACTCTGCCGAGCCTGCCCCTCTCTGGAGCCATGCCCCTCTTCTGCTGCCTGGCTCAGCCTAAGGGTGAGGCCTTAGCACTCCCACCCCCAGGCTGGTCAACAGCCAGGTGGACACAAGCGAAAGAGAAAATGTGCTCCGGTGCAGGTGGCCTGGGACCCAGGAGAGTCCAACCCAGTCACGTCCCAATGACAGGTGGCACAGGCCATCAAAGCCACATGCCTGCACCTTAACATGTACAAAAGAGCCTCAAATGCAAAAGGCCCAAGTGTCCACCAGCAGGAGCACAAACAAGCCCTGGTGGCCCACAGCACACCAGTGCAGGTGTCCACCTACAGTATGCTGAGTCAGAGTGCAGACAAGCGAGTGTTTGCTGTGGGCTTCCAACGTGCATGGGGCCCTGTGGTGCTAGGGGTTAGGCAGACACTCCTGGGACTGCTGGGGGTTCCACGACCTATCTGGGTGACCCCAAAGGAGCTGTCACATGAGGTCACTATTGTGTACACTTAAGATGTGTGTCAGCCAGGTGCGGGGGCTCACACCTGTAATCCCAGCACTTTGGGAGATGGAGGTGAGAGGGTTTCCTGAGTCCATGGGCTTGAGACAAGCCTAGGCAAGTTGGCAAAACCTCGTCTCTACAATAAATTAAAACATTAGCCGTGCGTCATGGTGGTAATTCCAGCTACTTGGAAGGCTGAGGTGGAAGGATCACCTGAGCCCAGCAGGTCAAGGCTCCAACTCAAAAAAAAAAAAAGACGTGTGTCATTTCCTGCATGCATGTGATACTTTAAAGAACAAGAACACTCAGACTAAAACTCTTCTCTGGCCATGTGCCCAAGTAACTGACCAAGAAAGACCCTGACACCAGCTTTGTGGCCTATGGAGGAGGTACAGCAGGGAGAGGAGGAAGAAGTGAGCTCAGTGATGCCTGTCCTCATCACACCAACATTCCGTGCAGGTTCAGAGATGTAGGGCGGACCTGGGGTGACAGCCCCATGCTGTCTCTGCTCCTACAGAAGACCAGTGCATCCCAGGGCTGCAATGAGTGGGCTTCAGGCCCTTCCAGCCCAGGACCAGATTCACACAGGCTATGAGCATGTACCACAGACCACAGTGAAGCAGGAGCCACTAAAACCACCGTACGCCAGGAGGCCCTGCTGCCACTGCACTCAGAGGAGCAGGTCCCGCCTGGCACACAGTGGCAGGGGGTCGGGAGGTGTGCTCTGCCCCTCTCTCTCTCTCCCCACACAGGCCACCTGTCCCTCTGAGAGCCATGCGTGCTGTCTCAGGACCCCATGGTAGAATAGTGTGTGACATGGCACTGGCAGAAAGCCTTCCATTTGCAAAGTCCCTTCAAACACACAGACTGGGGGGAGGGAGCACATCTGCGTCCCTGCATCTTGGCTGAGACACGGCACACAGCAGGGGCCAAGGCTTCCCTGACAGCAAGAGTCCATGGAGTCAGTTCCCAAAGTTTGTTTCATCGCCTGTGCTTCTAAAGAGATGGCAGGGAAATAGCCCAACAGGACCCTGCAGGCACAGGCTATAGCTGGCTGGACATCGCCTGATGCAGTCGCTGCACACATGATCATGCAACCAGCTCCCCACCTGCCCTGACCCTCTCGTGTGCTGTCAAAAGTTTCTAAATCAAGAAGCAACAGTCAACATCACAGGAAGCCTGGCTTCAACATTATTCCTGCCAGCTGGTCTGAAAATACCTTGACTATGTTTTTGCTGATCCCGTTTTTCAGCCACGCCCTTCCCGCCACATAGCCCACATCACCCAAGCCTCTGGGGGACTCACATGCTGTGCTATGCAAGACTGGAGGGGCTGAGGCAAAAGCCACGTGCCCAAAGCCTGAGCGGCACCTGGCTGGGAGCAGTGCTGGAGAAGCACCCACTAGACATGTGTGCTGGGCCCGTGGCACGCCCACACCTTCAGGGACAGTCACCAGGTCTCAATTTCCTTCCAAGTTATGGTCACAAGAATCACCTCTTTGACACATGCGGAGGAGACGGCTCATAGGGAAGGGGAACTGCCCACAGTACCACCCACCAGGCAAGTGTGACAGGAAGTGCAGGCGTGGAACCAGCTTGGCCTGGACGCAGTTTGGGGGGCACGACTCCCCTGTCCCTACACATCATCCCTGCTTTCTGTAATGATCTGCTCCTAACATTCTGACTCTGGCAGGACAAATCGTGGGTGAGATAGTAAGAGCTTCATCAAGTGTGGCATCTTAAACATCAAGAAATGTCTTGCTACTGAGACCACCACACATCCAAAGGTCAACACAAGCAGGCAAGTGGACATGATGCCAGGCAAAGTGAGCCCATGAGATGCCAGAGGAAGGAACTTGCTTCCCCAGACTCTGGGTCACCATGTGCCCAGACGCAAAGGAGTGCTGGGTCTCCTGGGTTTGTCATCACTCACGGTTTCATGATCGCTAACTTTATTGCACAATATACAAATACATTCTAGACAATTCTAACCATACAGACGACAGGCATGTCTTTCCTTGACATAAGGGCACTGCAGAGTGGCCTTCGCAGAGTCACATGGTGGAGCCTGAGTCAGCTGATGACCAGCAGCCACCCTGACACACTCTCCACCGTGTGCAGTGAGCGTCTGCGGAGCACAGGGCTGGGCCTGCCTAAGCTCACTGCCCCACAGGCATACAAACATCCGGACCATCTCCTGCGTCATCCTGCAGGCCACTATCATGGTCACCTCCTGACAGACCAGGGCCCCCACATCATGCTGCCGCTCAGGGAACGCAAGTGCTACCACCACGGACCTCCCAGGAGGCTGGCCACCTTCAGTGGGTGTGACGCCCCCAGTCCTGCTCTCATTGTGCTGGGGGTAGGTGCCTCTGCAGCCCAGTACATCCACTCAGTGTCTACACGCTGCCCTCAGTACCACCCTGTCCTCTGGAATGTGGGTCTCTGTCAGTCCCTCCCCTGACGCAGTCACCTGTTCACATGGGTGTTGACAAATGCAAAAGTAAACAATGGTTTGAAAAAGGCCTGTGAAGCCAGGCTCGGTGGCTCAGCCTGTAATTCCAGCACTTTGGGAGACCGAGGCGAGTGGACTGCCTGAGCCCGCAGTTGGAGACCAGCCCGGGCAACTTGGTGAGACCTCGTCTGCAATCAATCAATCAATCGTCAGGTGTAGTGTCACGTGCCTGTAGTCCTGACTACTTGGAAGGCTGAGGAGGAAGGATCGTTGGTGCCCAGCAGGTTGACGCCGGGGTGACTGTGAGCATGCCACTGCACTTTAGCCTAGGTGACAGAGAGAGACTCCAACTCCAAAAAAAAAAAAGAAAGAAAGAAAAGAAAAAGGTCTGTGTGCAGTAAAAATCCTGTATTCACACACACTCTGGTTTTCTAAAACAGAAGAGCTTTTGCAGAAAAAAAGGGAGGGGGGGAGGGAGAAAAAGATGATCATCTTTGCTCTTCTTGCTGGTTACAGATTCTGCAGCAAAACAACCATTTTCCTCTTAGCTGCAAGGTTTGTCAAGACAGTGCTGGAAGCAGAATAAGCCTAATTAGTAACAACTGAATCACCTAGAAATAAACCCATCAGGAAGCTGATACAGGGCTCTTCCCCACAAAGCCACCATCCTCTGGCCTCATCGGACACAGGAAGCAGGACCCAGGATGGGATGCTATGTCCATCTGCGCTAAGGCTAAGCCTTGAGTCAGCCCAGGAGCCATCCTGGCAACTGTGAACAGGTGGCCCATGCCCCCACCACCCCTCCAACTCCATGTTCTCACAAGCCGGGTCATTAAACAAGTATCTCAGTCAGAAAAGCACCTTGTCAAGACAGTGAGCAGGCACGTTCTGGTCACCGTCCTCAGAGGCAGATGGAGAGAACAGTGTTTGCCTTCACAGAGGCCTGTGCGCAGGTGCAGAGCCAGGTGTGACCCGCACCTTAGCACAGCTGGGCTGGGCATGGGTTGAAGTTGAATGTTTAAGGTAGATGAGGTTGACATGGGATGACCACAGACACGGCTGGCAGAGGCCAGAAGCAAGGGGTGCAGGGTGGAGGTCGCACCTGCTGGCATATCAGGTCCTATGTGGAAGGCCTGACCATCCTCCCATCAGTTCCAAACCTTGGGGTGTGAGGCTCCCAAGAGTGGCTCTCCAGCCTTTCCAGGAGCTTGGGTGTTGCTGGTGCAGGGTGTGACACACACATCATCTGCACCTAAATGTCCTTGTTGTCATCACAATTCAGCGACAGCCATGTACAGTGACTGCTCGCACCCTGTCTAGGTACCTGCCTTGCAAAAGAGGCATGGCGCCTCGAGAGCCAGGTGCATGATCCATGTCCCTATCACCTCATGGCTCGTGCCAGTATGGGGCGAGGGAGCTGCCTACTATGCAGCCCTGCAGCGGGCTGGCCCTGGCAGCGCTGGCTTCTTCTTGACTGGAGGAATGCAGCACACAGTCGCAAAACAAAGGGCTCTATGAGCAAGTACCACCTCCTACCTGAAGCTCAAGAGCAAAGGCTGTGTCCACAGCTGTCCAGGAGAGGTCTGGCAGGAAGTACATGTGATAGGCCTAGTAAAGGACAGCATCCAGGAACTCAGTAAGGGGTGGCTCCCTGCAGGAGTTGTGTGTACCTGCTCTGGGCCCTCACTCGAATATGGGCACATGATTCTCATGAAGACTGGTCAGACTGACTAGGTGCAGGGGCTTGTGACAATAATCATAGCATGTTAGGAGGCCAAGGCGGGAGGACCGCTTGAGCCCAGCAGTTTGAGACCAGCCGATGCTACAAAGCAAGACCCTACCGCTACAAAAAATGAAAAAATTAGCCGGGCTAAGTGGCTCAGCCTGTAATCCCGCACCTTTGGGAGGCTGAGGTGAGTGGATTGCCTGAGCCCGCGGGTTCGAGACCCGCCTGGGCAACGAGACCTCATCTCTACAATAAATCAAAAAAAAATCAGCCAGGCATGGTAGCGCACGCCTGTAATTCCGGCTACTCAGAAGGCTGAGGCGGAAGGATCGCCGGAGCCCAGCAGGTCGAGGCTGCGGTGGCCGGGACTGCACTCCAGTCTGGGCGACAGAGTGAGACTCCAACTCAAAAAAAAAAACAAAACACACACACACACACAAAAATGAAAAAATTAGCTGGGCATGGCAGCTACTCGGGAGGCTGAGATGGGAGGATTGCTTGAGCCCAGGAATTTGAGGCTGTGGTGATCTGTGATCGTGCCACTGCACTCCAGCCTGGGTAACAGAGTAAGACCCAACTCAAAAAAAAAAAAAAAAAAAAAAAAAAGACAGGTCAGACTGCAGCACCAGATGCCAAACTCTTCCAAGAGGGCCAAATACTCGGCCATGAGGTCAAGAAACAATGGTGGCACAGCCTGTGCTGGGATCCACATCCTAACCTACAAAGCACTGCCACAGGAAACATGCTCTTATATCTCACATGCTTCTGGGAAATTCCAAACCCACATGGTAAAGGCTCCACGAACATGTGGACAGTGGGGATGGCAGAGAACATCATGACACAGTGGAGAGTCAACTCTGCTGACTGCAGGGAGATGCGCAGCCCAGACCCACTTGAGAACCTGGGCAGCCCACAGCCCAGTGCCCCACGCAGGGGCTCAGAGGCCTTGTGTATCATGACTTCAGCAACGTTCACTGCAGTACCCTGCAACCCCAGGGGTGGAGCCCAACTTCCCTTGCAGTCTCCTACAGAGCCTAGGACCACTCAACTCTGGAAGAGCAGACTAAAAGCTTCCCTGAATGACACAGTAATGTGTTTGGAAAAATCAAAAGTGATTTTTTCTTACTAAGAAAGCATTAGCAGAATATATTTAAAATACACTTATCCAAATACCCTCACTTCTTGTAGAAGGAAGCAGAGTTGCTTCATTCACAATGGCCACAAAGTACAACCAAGCGTCCACCAACAGTTGAAGAGATGAACAAGTGACAACCACTGAGCACAATGTTCAGCAAGAGGGAGAAAGACACCTGTACACTAGCAAGGACAGTCCTGGAGAAGGTACCAAAGGAGGGACCCAGTACACGTGCTGTGAGCCACACCCCGAGTGCGGGGTCACTCTGGTTCTGTGAAGGCCAAGGCTAGGCAACATGCGGCAATATGGAGTTGAACTGGAGCATAGAGGGAGGGCTGGTTGCCTAGGGTGATGAAATGTTCTGTATCTTCAGGGGCAGGGCTACTAGGATCTAAATGTTTATGTCTCCTCCAAAATTCACTCGTTGAAACCTGACCCCCAGGAAGATGGTGCCGGGAGGCAGGGCTTCTAGGAGGAGCTGAGGTTGTGGGGTAGAGCCCCGTGGGTGGGATTCATGCCCCTTCCTCCATGTGAAGACACAGCTACAGTGGGTTGAATGGTGCGGGTGGGACCTTATTTGGAAAAAGGGACTGTGAAGACATAACTAAGTTAAGGATCTCAAAATGAGGTCAACCTGGATTATCTGGGCAGACCCTAAATCTGATGACAAGTGTCCTTAAAAAGAAAACAGCAGAGAGAGACTTGGGAGATGAGAGAAGGACCTGGGCCCCGTGATACCAAGGCAGAGGTGGAATGAAACTGTCGCAGGCCCAGGACTGCTGGGGCCACCATAGCTGGAGGGCCAAGGGAGGCGCTGCCCTGGAAGCTTCAGGAAACCCCCAGCACCTTGCTTCAAATCCTGGTCTCCAGAACTGTGAGAATTACTTCTGCTTTGAAGCCACAAAGTAGGTGGTGGCAAGTCTTTATGGCAGTCCTAGGGACTAACATATCACCTAGGGAAAAGCAGAGAAGCACGTGGACTGTCCTCCAAGTGACCCCCTCGGTTCCTGAAGTCAAGACTCACAATCCATATCCTCAAGGCCATGCTGATGCTGCCCACTGAGTGCACATTCGCAATGTGGCCACAGAGACTAAGATGGGATCTTGGCCCTGTGTCCTGTTCAGTCCAACCCCAGAAGTACTGGTGAACACAGCACCCAGAGCACAGGGCATCTCCATTCAGAGAAGGGCAGTCGTCTGAGGAGCCTCAGGCCTGACTCCTCTTATAGGACCTAAGGAAAGCTTACCAGACACTGGGAGTTCTATACAACACATGAAAAAGGTTTTGCTCAGTTCAGTCCAAAGCAAGAGGCTGGCCTGGAACAGCACACTGAGAGGCTGGAGGAGGACGACCATGGGACGGGACCAGGTCAGCTAAGCAACTTCCCAAATCATAGTGCAGAGGCAGATGTGTTCAACTCCCAACCTGGCAAGCTTGAAAGCTGAAAACACTTTTCACATTTGCAAGTGATGACACAAGGATCTACACAATATCTTCAACTCTGGCTCTTTGCAATATTCTGCAAAGCCTAAAATATGTACTATCTGGTTCTTTAAGAAAAAGTTTGTCAGCCCACGTGTTAGGTAAAGGCTGCTAAAGTCACAATGAAAAGCAGATGAAGTGAGTGGTCATGCAGAGAGCATGGGTGTCAACAGCGTAACTCTAAAAACTGAAGTGGGAAAGTGAAGACCGATTTTAAAAAGCAGGCCATGAAATAATGTAATGTTATTTTTACTAAAAATACAACATTAAAAATGTAACATACATGAAACAAGGATCCACAAGTTACTAACACTGGTGATCTTAGTGAAAATGCAATTTTTAGAAAGTTTTGCTTACTGGTATTTTTAAAATTTTCTACCATGCACATGTCTTCTTTCTATAATCTGACTACAGAAAATCAGAATGAGAATTTCAGCATGTATTCCATGTTTGTGTAACATTTTAAGTTTACTAACCATTCTACCTACACGGTCTGAACACATGTATATTTTACAGGTGTTAGCAAGAGAGATACTTAGAGTCAGGCGTAGAACCCATATCCCATCTAGAAACTTCATCCTGCAATGGTTTTCAAAAGGTCCTTTACAGTCCATTATCACAGTAAGATGACATTTTTATTTAGGTAAAAAAATTATGCGTTATGTAATAAAAGACGCTTGAGACATGTGGATTCCTCCTTGATTCAGCCAAAAGAATAAGTGTCTAGTTATGGTTTAAGGCTTACACCGTCAATTAGGTTAAAAAAAGAAAAAAGCACTAGCACTGGGTAAGTCAGTCACCAGCACCACACTGAAGTCAGAATCTAAACCCGCCAAGTCCATGCTGGTCTTGCTCTAAGTGCATTTAGCATTTGTTGAAAAAGGTCAAGCATAAACACAGCTCTTTTTTTTTTTTTTTTTCCAAATTACTGTGGGAATTTGGAGGACCCCTGAATTTGTTTAGAATGGGTTGCTATGTTTTATGATTTCCAATTAAGAAATATTTGCTAACTTTACCATTTTATAGCAACTTGATAATAGCTAATGTTTTCTTTAAATTTTTTCAAGCATACAGGAAAGTATGAGAAATAATATAACCAACACACATTTTTCCACCATCTGTTCACTTTGCCATATTTGTTTTAGAATCTTAATATTAAAAACTTACATCACAGTTGAAGCCCTTTACCTAACCCTCTCCTGCTCTAGCTCCTCCTCAGCAAAAGCAGATAGAATTGACTATGATGCCAACCTCCCCTTCAGTGCTTTGACACTTGAGCCTCACATGCTCACCGGGATTTGGGATGTTTTTACAGGCAACACATCGTACGGTCCTTCTGCACCTTTTGCCTCCAAGGCCATGCTTTGAGACTGACCTATGTTGATACATGCAATTTGACTGCATTTATTATAACTGCAGTACTGTATTCATTATCTGAAATAATCTGCCCTCCTGTTGACTGACATTTTTTCCCCAACTCTTTGCTAATACAAACAATGCTACAATGAGTATTTGCCTATGAGTTTCTTTGTATGTAAGGTTTACAACTATAAATGAAATTGCAAGAAACTAGCAGTAAATCCTTTCAAAAATCTGGTGAAGGCTCCCACTGTACAATCATTCACAAACATGCCCTCTTTCAACTCTGATTCGGGCAGATGTCTTATGTTATACATCTATCCACTGGACATGGGGAAACAATACTTTATAATATACTCTTTTGTGGTAACAAGAACAAGTTCTAGAGAGAGACAGTATAATTAGCAAATTTCAGTTAAATAAAAATTGTAAACTCAAGCGATAATGAGGCTCTCCACTGACAAAACAGCAGCTCAGGAGCAGGGCCAGGATCCAGGGAGTTCTGAAATCCCAGAAGTCATACAGAAAATGTACAGGTATATGCATTTTCCTGGGGAGAGGGTCCACAGCTTGTACCAAATTCTCAAGGAGTCCAAACCCCAAAGAGCATCAGACAGAGTACTAGATGAACACTTTACCTTCCAAACAGATTTTTAAAAATTAAAGCTCACCAACACACCCCAAAGGAAACATGTTTAGAATGTAAGCGATTTGATGCCTTTAATCTATACCCAGGAAAAACCGTAAGTCATAACTCAAGTCATTTGACTGTTGTTTATGTGAAATGTTATGAAATAAAAAAACTCCAAGATTTCCACCACTGAGAAAAGTCTAAAGTTCATAGTTTTATTTCTAAGGAAATTGAGGAGACAGGTGAGACCAACTGAAACGAATGGAGTTCTGCTACAGTCACAAGAAGTAGACAGAGTTACAAGCAATGCTGTGGCTTTATCTCTCTCTGCATTAACTACATTGTGAGCTTTTTAAACTATTAGGTATCATAATCAGGCAGTCGAGATAACTTAAGCAGGAACAGGGCAGCCAGCAGATTCCCACAGGTGCAGGGGCGATGCCCCCATGTGAACAGACCCCCACAGCTTTCCGTCTTCCAGAAGGCCTGTGTGGGCCGCCAGGCTCGTCACCTTAGCAACGGCTCTAAACATATGTGCAGTGACACCAGCTGATTTCTGAAAGCTGTAAATAGAGGATAATGGCATACGAAAAAATTCCAGATTCAAGTAAGGACCACCCACTCCCTCCCCACTCCCCCATCCCCACATCTCTGAGCCCCACTGCAATACTGGGAGCAGTACCAAGCGGGCAAGCAAGGCTTTCATCCCCTCACACACCAAGCCAGCGGCATGATCCTATTCCTACAAAAAGTGAAACAAGCCAGGCTCGGTGGCTCAGCCTGTAATCCCGCGCCTTGGGAGGCTGAGGTGAGTGGACTGACTGAGCCCGTGGGTTTGAGCCCCGCCTGAGCAACTTGGTGAGACCTCATCTCTACAATGAATCAAAAAATTAGCCGGGCGTGGTAGCGCACGCCTGTAGTTCTAGCTACTTGGAAGACTGAGGTGGAAGGATCGCCGGAGCCTAGCAGGTCAAGGCTGCGGTGGCCAGAAGTGTGCCACTGCACTCCAGTCTGGGCGACAGAGTGAGACTCCAACTCAAAAAACAAACAAACAAACAAAAAAGTGAAACAAGGTCCTTGGATTAATGACCCTTACACAACCTTGTGTACAGACAAGAAGTAGCCAAGAAATGGCTGGGTCTGGCATGGAGAGAGGACAGGGAGCCCATAATCACCACCACCCACCTGCGGGTTTCTGGACCTTGGCCAATCCACAGCTCTGCTCCCTGCTCTCCTTCCCACACCACTATGGGTACTTGGTCCCCTCCAAGCCCAAGGGATGAACAGATAGGAATCCACAAGCCAGGAAGGAAATCACAACCAGAAAAGAGAATGAGCTATGGTTGACTGCCTGGGCAGCGTTTCAGATAGGCAGCCCAGATCCTGGGTCAGCTAAGTGACAGCACAGGTCCAGACTTTAGAATTGACTATCTACCTTGGAAGAATGCATCTGGGGACAAGAAAACATGGCATTCCCTAGAGATTCTGAGGCCTGGGAAAGATGGCAGTTAGTCTAGGATGAACCCACAGTACTCCGGACTAAGTGAGCACAGTCAGGTTGACAAGATGGAGCAAGCAGGATGCACGCACCGCGAGTCCAGCAGCAGCACCTTTGCGAGGCCCGAGCACCTGCCCAGGGATCTCTTCTCTTCTTCCTGCAGGTGGTGTGTTTAAAAATAATACACTTTTTTCTTATTTCCCTTCTACCACATTTTTTAAGCATTATGCAGAAAACCAGGCAAATAAATACCTAAGTATGAGCTGACATTCTTTTTTTTGTTTTTGTTTTGAGTTGGAGTCTCACTCTGGGCCTAGGCAGGAGTGTAGTGGCATGCTCATGGCCTCTGCAGTCTCAACCTGCTGGGGTCAGGCAATCCTTCCACCTCAGCTTTCCTAATAGCCGGACTATAGGCGCCTGCTACAACACCCAGCTAATTTTTTTTTATTTATTGTAGAGGTGCGCTCTTGCCAAGGTGCTCGAACTGGTCTCGAACCCACAGGCTCAGGCAATTTACGTGCCTCAGCCTCCCGAAGTAGTGGGATTATATAGGCTGAGCCACTGAGCCCAGCTTGAGCTGACTTTCTTAAGAGAAAAAACAAACTTGATATTCCATGGTGCAAAAATCTATAAATACTAAGTACACCAAGAAATGCAATTGCATGTCAAAACATGAGAAACGTGACCACAGAATAAGCAAACCTTGGTTTATACGGAGTGCCTTCCTGCAGTGATTGAACCCAAGTAGCCACATGTGGGAGAAGGAAAGAGGTGACTAAGAAGACATGTCCCAAAAAGGTACCATTTATATACATCATAATTCTAAATTCAGGATCCAAAACCGATAAAAATTATTATTCATGACTGTTCATAACTCTAGGTGCATTTTGTTTAACTAATACCTATGTTCCCCAAGAGACACAAAATGACATTTAATTAAAAGCCCCAACACTTTGTTTTTAAAGACTCAGCTCTTTCAACTGCATTTGCAGCAAATTCTTTCAAAGTAATAATCAACTCAGACTTGCATTTTTATGTTTCTGAAAAGCCGGGGTCTACAGGTATTCTTAATTCGTGGTATGTGCATGTGAGTGTGCAGAGATCGAGACACCTAGAAGGAAGGAGAGGGGCATGCAGAATCCAGGTTCAACACAGACAGGCAATGTGCTGGAGAATTCACCCCGTACAGAATCTCACTATCCGAAAACACGAGCAGCACTGTTCTGAGTCCTGGGTCTGAACTCACTCAGTTACTGTGGGAGGAAAAGCATCTATAAACCCCAACAGTCACCTTCACAGATAAGACCAGAAGGGCATGGGGTCCCAAGAAAGGTGTCAAACTCTGCGGAGGCAATCAGCACGAGGTTACAGTAATTCCCTCCTGTCCCTGAGTGCTGTCCCTGCCTGACAGGCTCTGTGCCTCTCTAGCCAGGTGAACCTCTGGTTCCTTGGCCCAGTGGCCAGACAGAACACCAACAGAGGAAAGCGCCAAGGACCAGGAAACCTGCCAGAGCACAACACGGGGTCTCATGACCCTCAGAACCTGCAGGTGGACAGACACGTTAGCACACGGCCTGATGCTCTCCAGTCTGGCCCGTACCCACTGCTGCCAACTGAAAATAGCAGCAGTCTCCTCGACTGGACATCGGGAACAATTCATGTGTTCCACCATCTGGAGGGTGCTGTGGTTTGTGCTATGAAAAGCCAGCAGCACACAGTAAGGGCCCAGCACAAACGGGCAATGATAATCAATGATGGGCCCAAGCCCCCCTAAGTCAATGACCAGGGCTTAACGACCCATTTCAGATTACATTTGCATGGTGCTTTACTTTCATGTGTCATTTTACTTCGAGTCTCTAACTAGCCTCAGCTGACAGATGGTACTATTTCCACACTACTAACGAAGAGGCTGGAGCTGTGGCATTCCCAAGACGTACCCTTCTACTAGCACCTGGCTAGGCCTGTAGCCAGGACTGCTGACTCCAGACCTGTCTCTCCAGGGCCACCCCAGGCCGCTTATGTCACATGCTCCCGGTAAAGCTCCTAAGGATAAAGTAATTTCAACTGCCAAAATGACCCATGAATTCAGGAGCGTGGCTCTCTCCTTGTCTAAAAGCTGCCTCAGCGTCTGCAGGATAAGTCCTCGATGACCGCGTCCAGAACAACACTTGGGTCTCAGGGGAGGGAGGGATCAGAGGGACCTAGGAATAAAGAGAGCCAGAGATGAGGGCTCATTTCCACATATCAGGAGCTGGCTGAGGCCTTCACATGGAGAGGGCTGGAGTCACAAGTACCGGACCCCGTAGGGGATCAGGTGTTAGGGAGCCATGCACTCATTACTGACAGCAAAATGCAGAGGCTGGACAAGCGTGAAGATTTCACCTTCATATTCAACAGAACCCCAAGCTACATATCCTGTATGAGGCTCCTTATAGAAAACACCAGTGAAAAAGAACAGGTGGCAGTACTGAGGATGGTAGGAAAACACAAGGAGCATGTACAAAATCAAGAAGCAAGCAGAGACAGGCAGGGGAAAGCAGGGCTGAGAGGCACTCCAGGGAGCCGACACCTGCACACTTGGAAACTGCTTCCAGACCCACAAGGGCAGCCCACGCCAGAGAATGGAAACCAAAGGACAGTACAGAGTTTCCAGATTAGTACAGTGAAAAAAATAAAGCAGAAAAAACAATCCAAAATTGCATAAAAACAAAATAGTAGAAAGAGAAGACAAGTTACAACAAATGGAAAGCACAATGACAGCACTAAAGACAACATGGGTGAAGCACAGAAATGCAGTGGCCACAGCAGACTAGGAGGAGGGCCTCCAAGGCCGCTGAATCGGGAGGGCTCTGCCCTTGCAAGTGGATTAATGCTGTTATGAATGGGTGGACGAAGGGAGTTAGTCCCTCCCGTGGGCCACACCTCCCGCCACATGCCCAGACAGTGACAGGCGCCACTGTAGCAGAGACTGTGCCCGTCTGCTGCAGCAGGCACTTGGGCTTCCGGTCTCCACAACTATAAGAAATGAATGTCTGCTCTTGATGAATTACCCAGTCTCAGGCATTTTGTCATAGCAGCACAAACAGACAAAAACAAAAAGTAAGTGGACTTAAAAAATCCAATTAAAAGACAAAGTTTGTCGGACTGGAATGGAAGAAGTAATCCAGCTAGCTCAAAATGCATGAGTTACACCTATGTCAGCATCCAGGCCAGCACGATGGCTCACTTCTATAACCCAGCACTCTGGGAGGCTGAGGCAAGAGCACCTCCTAGACCCAGGGGTGTGAGACCAGCCTGAGCAACACAGCAAGACCCTGTGTCTCGAGAAAAAAAATGAAAAACAAAAAACTACAAATATTTAAGAATTGAGAAAAGGGTAGAAAAGATATAACAGGTAAATTGGGCAAATACTAAGGGGGGGGGGGTTGAACTTCCTATATCAACAGTGGGTATGGGTTGAGGATAATGGCTCATGCCTGTAATCCCAGCATCTGGGAAGCCAAGGTAGGCAGGCCACGAGAGTCCAAGAGTTTAAGATAAGCCTGAGCAACATAGCGAGTTCCTGTCTCTACAAAAAAATTGAAATATCCACCTGGCATGCTGGCATGGACCTATAGTTCCAGCTATTTAAGAGGCAGAGGTGGGAGGAATGCTTGAGCCCAGAAGTTGAAGGTTTTAGTGAGTCATAATCATGCCACTACACTCCAGCCTAGGTGACAGAGACCCCCTGTCTCTCAAAAACCTAAAACTAAAAATAAGTAAATAAATAATGCTGCATACAGATCTGAGACTTGAAGCCAAAACACATCTAAGTAGATAAAATGAGTGTTCATGATCTGGCAAAAAGCTCCTTACAAGAGACAGAGAAGACCGCTCCAAATACATGTGCACATCATGAGAGAGCCTCAACTACTGAACAAAATACCCCCTAGTCATGGATAGACCAAGGACACAACCCCAACCAAAAACGACAGTCAAGAAGAAATGAATGCAATGCCAAGTCTGAGCTAACAAGTATACACAAAGCAGTCCCATCAGTCATTGCATGATGACCCTTTTCTCTAAGGGCAGAGGGAACAACAGTCATGAAAATCTGACCCACACAGAACCACAGAGTGAAACTAAAAAATCTAGAAGGCACATGGGAGGCCTAAGGTGAGAGGATTGCCTGAGCTCATGAGTTTGAGACCAGCCTAGGCAACTTGGCAAGACCTCATCTCTACAATAAATCAAAAAGTTAGCCGGGTGTGGTGACACACACCTGTAATTCCAGCTACTTGGAAGGCTGAGGCAGAAGGATCACCTGAACCCAGCAGGTCAAGGCTGTGGTGGCCATGAGTGTGCCACTGCACTCCAGCCTGGGCGACAGAGTGAGACTCCAACTCCAAAAAGAAAAAAAAGAAAAAAGAAAAAAAATCTAGAAGGGGCAGCACCAGCAATGACAATGTCATTCACAATGGAAGAGGGTGACAGAAAAGTAGGGCCTGCATCTGAAAGTGAGAAATCACTTTTCTGCATGTGGGTGGGGAGACAGGGTGGGGTTCTCCAAGAGCCAAAATTAGAAATGACAAAGATGCCAAACAGCAAATCAGGGGCCAGGTAAAGTGGGTCTGAGAGGAAAATATATTTCCAGGGACATTGCAACAAAGAGGTGTTAACAATTAGAAAATAACCAAAAGAGAGAAGGAAAACGAAGGTAAGAACACACCAAAAGGCAAGCATGGAAGAGTAGTTGAGCAAGGCTGCAGGCAGGTTTACCTAAAGGACCAGAGAAGCAGACAACACAGAAGAAGGCAAATGCTGCAGGAGAAGCAGCAAAGTTGCAGGGGAGGACCTGAAGACAGATGCCCATCCCAGGGCTGGTCGGGCAGGACAAGATGGGCTTTTGGGCTAAGGGTCACTCACAGGGTGACTGTGCGGATGGCATGAGACCGGCTTAGGCTGAAAGGCAGCAGTGGGCTCAGGGAAGGTCTCTCTTTATTGGGGCTTTCCAGAGATGGAAAGGTGAGGTTCACTGAATGAAAAAGACACAGGGTTCTTAAAAATTAAGTATATGGCTGGGCTCAGTGGCTCAGCCTGTAATACCAGCACTTTGGGAGGCCAAGGCAAGTGGATTGCCTGAGTCCACAGGTTTGAGACAAGCCCGGGCAACTTGGTGAAACTTTGTCTCTACAATAAATCAAAAATTAGCTGGGCGCAGTAGCACATGCCTGTAGCTCTGGCTACTTGGAAGGCTGAGGCAGAAGGATCGCCTGAGCCCAGCAGGTCAATGCGGGTGGCCGTGAGCATGCCACTACACTCCAGCCTGGGCAACAGGATGAGACTTCAACTAAAAATAAAAATAAAAACAAAATAAGCAACGTATATATGACATATTAGTATCCGCCATGGTATGCCCAGAGTAGCAGATATGAATAGGCAAGTGGCAAACATTGGGAGATCTGCCTGTAGGGCTGGTGGGTCTGGAGCAAGCAGGACCCTCACACACCAGGTCAGGCCCACTATGCTGCCCAGAACATCATGCCGTACTCAGCCTGACAGGTCACAAATGGGAGCCATAGCTCCCAAACACCGTCACAGCAACACCGAGATTGGTACTCGTCTGAATATCTGGACTCTGTAGTCAGTCAGGCTAACACGTAAACTGACCATTGCACATGTCTGTAATACATACAGGGGTGTATGCACACGTAAACACATACAAAAAGACAGTGAAAATGTCATTTATGTCTTCTTTTTCCTTATTGGTTTTTCCTAATTTTCTAAAATGAAGAGCACTGCTTCAATAATAAAGACTACTTTTTTACAAAGAGAGCACACAGAGGTGACTCCAAACCTCTCCACCTCACAACTAACATCAAGGAATAAGCACTCAGTCTCTCACCACCAAGTATGATGGCAGGCAGCTGGAGATGAGTCTTAAGACCCTGTATCAGTCTGAGGAAAATCCCTTCTGTTCTTAGCTTACAGAAGACTCTTCTCATGAGTGAGCAGAAATTTTATCAAACACTATTTTTTTCGCATCCTTCTAGGTGACCTTATAGTGTTTATTTTTTATTATGTCAACATGATATATTACATTGACTGATTTTTGAGTGCCAAACCAAATGTGAATTTCTGCAATACACACCACTTGCTCATAAAGAATTATTATCCTTTTTATCTGCTATGACTTAAGAAACGTTTGTATCTGCACTAAGATAACTATTCACTAATTCTGGTATCAAGGTGCTCCTGACTCATAAAAAAAGGTGCGACACATCCCCTCCTTTGCTGTGGAAGAGCTTCTGTATAATTGATATTACTTGTCCTTTAATGCTGTGGTACAAATGAACAGTGAAGTCATCTGGGAAGGATGGTTTCTTTGTGGAAAGGATTTTAACTAAAAATTCAATTTCTTTAATAGATACAGGAATGCATAGGTCATCTATTTCTTCTTGAGTAAGCTGACATCGTTTCTGGCTTTTAAGGAATTTGTCTATTTATGTCCATTTATTTTTAGTATGTCAAGACCTCTTTTAACAAACAGAAGACTCCATACTGTCAAGATGTTGATTCTCTCCCAATTAACCTATAGATTCAAAATAATCTTGAGCAAAATCCCAGTTGACTTTTTAAAAACACAAACTGACAAGCTGATTCTGAAAAGTATATGGAAATGTAAAGGGCCTAGAAGGACATTATCTGATTTCTAAATTTAATATAAACCTACAGTAATCAAGACAATGTGGTATAGGCAAAAAAAATAAGGATACCAATGGAACAGAAAAGAGAGCCCAGAAATGGACCCACACAACTATGTTAACTGATATCTTTTTATTTTTTTTGGAGTTGGAGTCTCATTGCATTGCTCAGACTGAGCTCCGGCAATCCTTCCGCCTCAGCCTTCCAAGTAGCTGGAACTACAGGTGCATGCTACCATGCCCAGCTAATTTTTGTTTGTAGAGACGAGGTCTCATTGTGTTGGCCAGGCTGGTCGCGAACCCACAGGCTCAGGCAATCCTCTCACCTCAGCCTCCCAAAATGCTAGGATTACAGGCTTGAGCCTGGCCTTGACTGACACCTTAACAAAAGTAAAGTAACTGAGTGGGGAAGTGATCTTCTCAACAAATGGTGCTGGAATAAATGGACATCCTGATGCTAAAAACAAAAACCTCTAACCTTATCTCATACCAATTCAGAAATTACATCAAAGCTGAGGCAAATGTAAGTCTGAAAACTATATAACTTAGCCGGGCTTGGTGGCTCAGCCTGTAATCCTGCACCTTTGGGAGGCTGAGATGAGTGGAT